>NC_000067.6:49839010-49996510 GCF_000001635.26 Mus musculus | reverse complement strand
CCTTCCTTCCAGTTCACATCTGAACTCAGGAGCAGATCCTATGCTCCATACCCCTTTACACACTGCCCAGACCCAGACAAACTTTGGGCCCCAGGAGTTCTGACACAGCCAGGCTCACAAATCTGGCTCTCTAGACCATGACCCATAACAAGAGACAGTCTGACACAGGGAAGCCCAACATTATTAGGCCCACAGGAAGAAATAGCTCCAGTCAGAGACAGCAAGCCCAGTTAATACCAGAGTTAGCCAGATGGTGAGAAGCAAACACAAGAATATAAGCATCAGAAACCAAAGGTATTTGGCAATATCAGAACCAGTTCTACAAATACAGAAAGCCCTAGATACCCTAACATATGTAAAGAGCAAAATTCTGATGTAAAAACCCATATCATGAAGATAATAGAGTACAGTAAGAAAGACATAAATAACCCTTTTAAAAGATAATGGAGAATACAGATAAACACATAGAAGCACTTTAAAAAAAATCCCTTAAAAATAAAGGAAAACACAACCAAACACATGAAGGAAATCAACAAAACCAGTCAGGATCTAAAAATAGAAATAATAAAGAATTCACCAAGAAAGACAACCCTAGAGGTAGAAAACGTAGGAAAGAGATCAGGAGTCACAGATACAAGCATTTCCAACAGAGTACAAGAGATAGAAGAGAGAATCTCAAAGAAGCTACCATAAAAGACATTGACACATTACACCAGATTTCTCACCAGACTTTTCACTATGAAAACTAGAAGATTCTGGGCAGATGTCATATAGACCCTGAGAGAACACAAATGCCAGCCCAGCCTACTATATCCAGCAAAACTCTCAATTACCATAGATGGAGAAAACAAGGTATACCATGACAAAACCAAATTTACAAGAGAATATTTTTTTTCAAAAATCCAGCCCTAATAAGGATAATAAATGGAAAACACCAACAAAGGGTGGGAAGTACACCCTTGAAAAACCAATAAAGCAATCTTTCAACAAACAAACAAGAAGATAACCACACAAATATAATTCCACCTATAACAACACAAATGACAGGAGTCAACAATGACTTTTCCTTAACATATTTTAACATCAATGGATTCGATTTACCAATAAAAAGACATAGACTAACAGACTGGATACATAGACAGGACCCAACATTTTGTTGTGTACAGGAAATGCACCACAGTCAAGACAGAAAATCCCTCTGAATACAAGTATAGAATTGTTTTTCCTAGCAAATAAAGCCAAGAAACAATCTGGAGTAGCTATTCGAATATCAAATAAAATCGACTTTCAACCAAATGGATACTTCATACTCATCAAGAGAAAAATCTGCCAACATAAATTCTCAATTCTGAACATCTATGTAACAATGGCAAAGCCATCAACATTCATAAAAGAAACTTTACAAAAGCTGGAAGAACACATTGTACCTTACACAATAATAGTGGGAGATTTCAACAACCCACTCTCAGCAATGGACAGATCATAGAAACAGAAACTAAACAGGGACATGTTGAAACTAACAGAAGTTATGAACCAAATGGATTTAACAGATATTTATAGAATATTTCATACTAAAACAAAAGAATATAACTCCTTCTCAGCACCTCATGCTACCATCTCTAAAACTGACCACATAATTGGTCACAAAACAGGCTTCAAAGGATACAAAAATATTGAAATAATCTATTGTGTCCTATCAGATAACCATGGATTAATGCTGGTCTTCAGTATCAACAAAAATAATGGAAATCCCACATACACATGAAGCTGAACAGTGCTCTATGCAATGAAAACTTGGTCAAGTAAGAAATAAAGAAATTAATGACTTTCTAGAATTTAATGGAAAAAAAGGGGGGCACATCATACCAAAATTTATGGAACCCAAAGCAGTGCTAAGGGAAAAACACATAGATCTAAGTACCTCCAAAAGAATACTGGAGACAGCATACACTAGTATCTTGACAGAACACCTGAAAGCTCCAGAACAAATGGAAGCAAATATACCTAAGGGTAATAGTCAACAAGAAATAATAAAACTCAGGGCTGAAATCAACCTCATAGAAACAAAAAGAAATGGTTATTCGAGAAGATCAACAAGATAGTTAAACCCTTAGTCAGACTAGCCAGAGGGCACAGAGGCAATATCCAAACTAAGGAAATCAGAAATGTAAAAGGAGATATAGCAACAGAAACTGAGGAAATTTTTTTTAAAAAATCATCATATTTTACCACAAAAGTCTATACTCAACAAAGTTGGAATTATGTATGAAATGGACAATTTTCTAGGCAGATATCAGGTACCAAATTTAAATCAGAATCAGATAGACCATCTAAATAGTCCCATAACCCCTAAAGAAATAGAAGCCGTCATTAAAAGTCTCCCAACAAAAAAAAAAAAAAAAAAAAAAAAATCCCAGGACCAGATGGGTTTAGTGAAGAATAATATCAGACAATGAAGGAAGACTTAATACCAATACTCTTCAAACAATTATACAAAATAAAGACAGAAGGATACTACCTTCTGAGACACTACCTAATTCCTTCTGTGAAGCCACCAATTACTCTTGTACCTAAATCACACAAAGATCAAAGAAAGAAAGAGAACTTCAGACCAATTTCTATGAGTATCAATGCAAAAATACTCAATAAAATACTCACAAAGTGAATCCAAGAACATATCAAAAATTTAATTCATCACTATCAAGTAGGCTTCATCCCAGGGATGCAGGGATGGTTCAGTATATAGAAATCCATCAATGTAATCCATTACATAAACAAAATTAATGAAAAGAACACATGATCATTTCATTAGATGCTGAAAAAACATTCGACAATATTCAATACCCCTTTATGTTAAAAGTCTTGGCAAGATCAGGAATTCATGGCCCATTTGTAAACATAGTTAAAGAAATATACAGCAAACCAGTAGGCAACATCAAAGTAAATGTAAAGAAAGTTGAAACAATCCCACTAACATCAGGGACTAGACAAGGCTGCCAACTTCCTTCCATCTATTCAATATAGTACTTGAAGTTCTAGTTAGAACAATTAGACAATAAAAGGAACTCAAAGGGATACTAATTGGAAAGGAAGAATTCAAAATATCACTATTTGCCGATGATATGATTCTATACTTAAATGACCCACAAATTCCATCAGAGAATATATAAACCTGATAAAAAACAAAACAAAACAAAAACAACAACAAAAAACAACTTCAGCAAAGTGGCTGGATGAAAATGCATTCAAACAAATCAGTAGCCTTCCTCTGCTCAAAGGATAAAGAGGCTGAAAAAGAAATGAGTGAAACAACACCCTTCAAAATAGTCACAAATGATATTATATGCCTCGGTGTGACTCTAATCATGCAAGTGAAAGACGTGTAAGAAAAGAACTTCAAGTCTCTGAAGAAAATCACAGAAAACCTCAGAAGATGGAAAGATCTTCCACATTCATGGACTGGGAGGATTAATATAGTAAAAATTGCTATCATGACGAAAGCAATCTACAGATTCAAAGAAATCCCCATCAAAATTCCAACTCGGTTCTTCATTGACTTAAATAGAGCAATTTGCAAATTCATTCAGCATATCAAAAAACACAGCATAGCAAAAACTATTCTCAACAATAAAAACTTCTAGGGGAATCACCATCCTTGATCTCAAGCTGTATTACAGAACAATAACAATAAAAAACTGTATGATATTGCTACTGAGACAGGCAGGAAGATCAATGGAATAGAAATGAATACAGTAATAAACCCAAACATCTATGGTCACTTGATCTTTGATAAAGGAGCTTAGGCCATCCAGGTGAAAAAAGAGAGTATTTTCAACAAATGGTGCAGGATCAACTGGAGGTCAGCATGTTGAAGAATGCAAATTGATCCATTCTTATCTCCTTATACAAAGCTCAAGTCCAAGTGGATCAAGTGCCTCCACATAAAACCAGAGACACTGAAACTTATAGTGGAGAAAGTGGGGAAGAGCCTAGTACACATGGGCACAAGGGAAATTTTCCACTGGCTTATGCTCTAAGTTCAAGAATGAACAAATGGAAGCTAATGAAACTGCAAAACTTCTGTAAGGCAAAGGACACTATCAATAAAACAAAATGGCAACCAACAGATTGGGAAAAGATCTTTACCAATCCTACATCTGATACATGGTTAATATCCAATATATCCAAATAACTCATGATGTTAGACTCCAGAGAATGAAATAACCCTATTAAAAATAGAAAAGTGAGGTAAACAAAGAATTATTAACTACAGAATTTTGAATGGTTGAGAAACACCTAAGGAAATGTTCAACATCCTTAGTCATCAGGGAAATGCAAATCAAAAAAACCCTGACATGCTACCTCACACCATTCAGAATGGCTAAAGACAAAAACTCATGTAACAGCTGATGCTGGCAAGGATGTGGAGAAAGAGAAACACTCCTCCATTGTTGGTGGGATTGCAAGCTGGTACAACCACTCTAGGAAACAGTCTAGCTGTTTCTCAGAAAATTGAACATAGTATTACCTGGGGCCCCAGCTATACCACTGAGAATAAGGATACATTCACCACTATATTCATAGCAGTCTTATTTATAATAGCCAGAAACTGGAAACAACCCAGATGTCCTTCAACAGAAGAATAGATACAGAAAATGTTTTACATTTACACAATAGAGTGCTACTGAGCTATTAAAAACAATGACTTCATGAAATTCTTAGGCAAATGGATAGAACTACAAAATATCATCCTGAGTGATGTAACACAATCACAAAAGAACACACATGGTATGCACTCACTGATAAGTAGATATTAGAATGAAGGCTTAGAATACCCAAGATATAATTCACACACCATATGATGCTCAACAAGAAAGAAAACCAAAGTTTGGGTGCTTTGGTCCTTCTTAGAAAGGGGAACAAAATACCCACAGAAGCAAATATGGAGACACAGTGTAGAACAAAAACTGAAGGAAAGGCCATAAGGAGACTGCTCCTTCTAGGGATTCTTCCCATATACAGTCACCAAACCAGATACTATTGTGGATGCCAAGAAGTGTTTACTGAAAGGAGCCTGATATAGTTGTCTCCTGAGAGCCTCTACCAATGCCTGACAAATACAGAGGCAGATACTGGCAGCCAACCATTGGACTGAGTATGGGGTTCCCAATGGAGGAGTTAGAGAAAGGACTGTAGGAGCTGAAGTGTTTTCTAACGCCTTAGGAAGAACAACAATATCAACCAACCAGACACCCCAGAACTCTCAACAACTAAACCACCAACCAAAGGGTACACATGAAGGAACCCATGGCTCCAGACTCATATGTAGCAGAGGATGGACTTGTCAGGCATCATCGTGGGGAGAAGCCCTTGGTTCTAAGAAAGCTGGGGGTCTCAGTGTAGGGGAATTCGAGGTCAGGGAGTTGTAAGTGGGTGGGTGGGTTGGTTAATACTCTCATGGAAGAAGTGGTATGGGGGTTGGAAAATGTGGTTTCTGGTGAGGGGCAACCTTGTAAGAGGATAAGTTAGAGAAAGCACCCAAGGAGCTGAAGGGGTCTGCAACCCTATAGGTGGAACAACAATATGAACTAACCAGTACCCCCAGAGCTAGTGTCTCTAGCTGCATATGTAGCAGAAGATGGCCTAGTCGGCCATTACTGGGAAGAGAGGCCCCTTGGTCTTGCAAACTTTATATATCCCAGTACAGGGGAATGCCAGGGCCAAGAAGTGGGAGTGGGAAGGGGAGTAGGGCAGGGTGAGGGTATAGGGAACTTTCAGGTAGCAATTTGAAATGTATATAAAGAAAACATAAAATAAAATATAACATTTTTAATGTAAATAAATAAAGTATTTATTAACAAAATTAATAAAAAAGGAGAATTGGTAGATACTGGAAGACCGATTTTTGGAGATACTGGAAGACTAAGTTTTTGCAAACTTTTATCCATTTCCAGAGACTAAAATTAAAATTAAAATTAAATTGTATTGAAAGTGAAGTTTTAGTAGACACAGCAGCCGATGCAACTATAATATCATAAGGATCTTGGAATCCATAATGACCCCTTCAGAGTGTATCTACACAGTTTGAAGGAACTGGAACATTATTTCAAATAAAATAAATTAAATGTGTGGGACCAGAAAGTCAAATGAGAAGAGTAAAGCCTTATGTGACTTACATTGCTATAGGGAAGAATTCTGCTACAAGAATAAGTAACTCTTCCATTTCAGACAACAGATACCGATTTTAATTGATATTGTATATTGACATCTTATGTAATATGACTTTATTGCTTCTGTGTTTAACTGGGTGAGAAGCCCAGACTGCTGGTATGGAACCTGAAACGCAATGTAAGTGCCCATGTGTCTGGTATATGTGTGGATTTATAAAGTAACTTGCTAAGCAGTTATGGTTAGCTGAAATACACTAGACTGTAGGAAAAAACTGCTAGATTGGATTAACCTGTATACTTTAAATATATCTTCCTACCAGAATGGATGTCACAGAATGTGTTACTTTGGGGGAGAGGTTTGGTCTATATTTCCACAGAAAATAAAACACTATGGATTCCACAAAAACTCATAAAGATTTGACCTGAATAAGAGAAACTTACAGGTAAACAAATTATTCCCAAGAATTCACGTACATTTGTACGTAAGCAACTTGCTATAAAATAATAAATTTGCAAGCACTGCAAGCAAGTAGTTTTCTCAACTGGTTTCTCTCTCTGCTAAGCAGCACTTTTCAGTTGAAAAGAAAGGCTTAATTATTTTATTATTTATCTTTAAAAGTAATTTTAAAGTACTCACAAAGCTAATCTTTTATATAATAATCAATCATATCTACACTAAATCCTCAAAAGGAATATCTATTTATTAGCAATTTTTATTGTCATATCTGGAAGCTGAGGGCAAAAATGGGTATAAAATATCAATTATCACCTGTACAGCCTCAGTGAGAGTCACATCATCAGGTGCTTCTATTGTTATTATTCCTTGACCATAAGAGGTCTCTACTTTAACTAATAAAAGTATACCTTTAAGAAACTCAGATTGTTCCCTAAGATTTTTTACATTTTATTCTAGTTTCATTAACAATATTATTTTTCCGAATGCTTTCTAAAGGAGGCAGTCATTGCTGATAATCCACATTTCTAAGTTCTTTCCTGGGTAGTGATTGAATCATAAATCTGCACCATCAACAATCACTGAAAATGATCAAGCACTATTATTGTGAGTGCCAGAGGTAATGACCAGTGAGAGGCTAGAAATCCTCTTAGAGCTTCCATACAATTCTCAGATTAAGAGGAATGTGAGCCATTCTGATTGGTGGAAGACAGAATCTCAGGGTTGTTTTGATTTGCATTTCCCTGATGATTAAGGATGTTGAATTTTTTTTTTTTTTTTTTTTTTTTTTTTTTTTTTTTTTTTTTTTTTTAGGTGCTTCTCAGCCATTGGGTATTCCTCAGTAGAGAATTCTTTGTTTAGCTCTGTACTCCATTTTTTTTTAACTGGGTTATTTGATTTTTCTGGAGTCCAGCTTCCTGAGTTCTTTGTATATATTGGATATTAGTCCCCTATCAGATTTAGGATTGATAAAGATCCTTTCCCAATATGTTGGTGGCCTTTTTGTCTAATTGACAGTGTCTTTTGCCTTACAGAAGCTTTGCAATTTTATGAGGTCCCATTTGTCGATTCTTGATCTTACAACACAAGCAATTGCTGTTCTGTTCAGGAATTTTTCCGCTGTGGCCATATCTTCTAGGCTTTTCCCCAATTTCTCCTCTATAAGTTTTAGTGTCGGTGTTTTTATGTGGAGTTCTTTTATCCACTTAGACTTGCACTTTTTACAAGGAGATAAGAATGGATCAATTTGCATTCTTATTCTTCTACAGTTGAGCTAGTACCATTTGTTGAAAATGTTGTCTTTTTTCCACTGGATAGTTTTAGCTCCTTTGTCAAAGATCAAGTGACCAGAGGTGTGTGGGTTCATTTCTGGGTCTTCAAATCTATTCCATTGATCTATCTGTTGCTGTACCCTCTTTTGCTGGTAGGATTGCAAGCTGGTACAAGCAATTTGGACATCAGTCTGGTATGTCTTCAGAAAATTGGACATAGTACTACCAGAGGATCCAGCAATACCTCTCCTGCGCATATACCTCGAAGATGGTCCAACTTGTAATAAGGACACATGTTCCACTATGTTCATAGCAGCCTTATTTATAATAACCAGAAGATGGAAAGAACCCAGATGTCCCTCAACAGAGGAATGGATACAGAAAATGTGGTACATTTACACAATTAAGTACTACTCAGCTATTAAAAACAATAAATTTATGAAATTCTTAAGAAAATGGATGGATCTGGAGGTAACCCAGTCACAAAAGAACTCACATGATATGCACTTACTGATAAGTGGGTATTAGCCAGAAACTTAGAATACCCAAGATACAATTTGTAAAACACATGAAACTCAAGAAGAAGGAAGATCAAAGTATGGATACTTCTTTCCTCCTCAGAATGGGGAACAAAATACCCATGGAAGGAGTTACAGAGACAATTTCACCCAGAGACTTCCCCACCTGGGATCCATCCCATAAACAGCCACAAACCCAGACATTATTGCATATGCCAGCAAGATTTTGCTGACAGGACAGGACCTTGATATACCTGTCTCTTGTGAGGCTATGTCAGTGCCTGGCAAATAAAGAAGTGGATGCTCACACTCACCTATTGGATGGAACACAGGACCCCCAATGGAGGAGCTAGAGAAAATACCCAAGGAGCTGAAGGGGTCTGAAGCCCTATAGGAGGAACAACAATATGAACTAACCAGTACCCTCAAAGCTCGTGTCTCTAGGTGCATATGTAGCAGAAGATGGCCTAGTTGGCCATCATTGGGAGGAGAAGCCCTTGGTCTTTTGAAGATTATATGCCCCAGTACAGGGGAATGCTAGGGCCAGGAAGTGAGAGTGGATGGGTTGGAGAGCAGGGTGGGCTGGGGAGGGTATGGGGTGTCTTTGGTCTTCCGAGCTGGCAGAGACACAAAGGACACAGACACCAAGTCGGGTTCACGCAGCAACTTTACTTCTGGCTTTTTCCTTTACAGCTCTTTTCCCCAGCAGCTTCTTCTTAGGGCAAGGGCTAAACTACTCCTATTACAACAGCTTCTCTTACTCTACTTCTACTCACAGCAAGGGCTAAAACTACTCTTATTCTACTTCTGGCTTCTACCTAGGGCAAGGGCTAAAAAACTCACGACTCGGGCAGACTCACCTCCTTCTAGCTCCACCCCACCTCATTCAGTCAGAATTCACACATGCTCCAGGCGCGTGCTCAGGTTGTTCACAGATAGGCTGACAGGTCCCAATCTCAAGGAACAGTCCAGCCTGGCAGGCAGCCCGCATATGCACAGTGAGCCTCACTGCGCATGCGCGGGCAAGGCAGTATACAAGTGGGTTTCATGGGGCCTGCGGCCTCACCCTCTTCCTGCAATGGGGGACTTTCAGGACAGCATTTGAAATACAAATGAAGAAAATATCTAATTAAAAAAAAAGACTAAAAAAAAAAAAAAAAAGAGGAATGTGAGGGCATCAAGCACAGCAGAACTTTATAACAGCATGAAGTACTCAAGACACTTAATCCACAGGACTGCACTTCACCAGAGACGTACCCACCATGCTAACCAGTGGACCATATTTCATGAGTTCTAAAGTCATTTGTTGTTCCTTTTCCTCCTGCATGGACCTCAGCAGAAACAGAGGAGAAATGGATCTGGAGTCAGAAGGAGGTAGAGGGGCTGGAAGAAATGGAGGAAGTGGACCTGTGGTCAGGATGTATTGTATGAGAGAAGAATCTATTTTCAATAAGAAGTTAAATAATGTATGACTAGGAAAACTGTATTCATTATTACTATTGGACTTGATTTATAATATCAAAATCTGTCTAAGTAATTTCCAAGAGCTTAATCTAGGAAACAGATTCCCATATTGCTAGAGTTGTATATCAAAAATAGTCTCTCAAATCCAGAGACTCATTAGGAGACAGACAGTAAAGGTGACTATTTTCTGAAAAAACAAAAAACTAGAACTGAACTAAGAAAATTGTAAACAAGAAAAAGGATATCACTTCTCCATTTGAAATGTTTTTCAGCTAAAGGAAGGAAAGTTCTGAGAATTTTTGACATGTATCTTACTCATTTCTACCAATTTAGTTTGCTAATAGCAATATATCCATATTAATAAAAAGTCACTGAAAAGGTTTATGACAGTTATTACCTATTAAGGAAAAAGTTGAGATATTCATTGAAAGTCTGCTCATCAACCACAATTATGGAAGTAAAAGGTGGATTGCTCCTCAAGCAGAAGGCAACACTGTGAATCAGTCATTATTAATCAGAAAAATAAAGCAAATATAATAACTCTGTTTATGAATACTAGAAAGAAAAATTGTGAACATTGATGTTTATGGAAAAGTATACTGATTAACCTCTTTCCTATTGATATCTGGATTAAAACGATCCAAACCAATCATCCAGTTACATTCTAAAGTGCTTTTACATTGTATTTGCATTCACTGATATGCCATGCATTTTATTATGTCAATTGCCTGGAATATGCATTTAGTTCAAGACATAATTCTCTTCATATGTTATGAAAAATATAATATAAAATAATAGATAAAATAATTATAAAATACAGTAAAACAAAAGATAATAAAAATAAAAGGTAAATGGACAGAATTCAAAACATATGTAAGCTACTTTAAAAATATAAAAAGGAATCTGAAAAACAAATGTTCTAGCCCACATACTCAACTAAGCTGGCCACCCAGGAGCTTACAATAATGGAAGTGGGAATCATGTATTGGTCTGAACTAGATCCTCTGAAAATATAGTTGTTAGCTTGAAGTTCTTTTGGGAATCCCAACAGTGGGAGTAGGGGTGTCTCTGACTCTTTTATCTACCCTTGGGGCCATTTTTCTCCTATTGGGTTGCTTCATCCAGTCCTGATAAGAGGGTTTCTGCCTAGTATCATTGTAATTTGTTATCATGTCTTCCATTGACAACCCCCAGAGACCTACTGATTTCTCAAGCAAAGAGGTGAGAGTTCAACCAGGTGAAAAGGAAGGGGGTTCTGAGAGAGGGGGGTGGGGCAGAAACTGCTGCTGGGATGTATGGTAGGAGAGAGGAATTAGAAAAAAGGACATCAGAGTTTTTTTCTCATTGTTTCAAAACAAACATATTTTTGATTCTTTGTAAATTTTACATCACGCGACCTAATCCCACTCATCTCCCAGTCCCTTCCTATACACCTCCACCTTTTCCACCTTCTCTCAACAATAAAATAATTCCCTTGCTTGGGAATCTGCAGTGTGTCACAGTGTGTCCTACAGTATACCCATTTGCCCACACACGTTCACTTGCAAATGTTCACTGCAATGAACTTTGGTCTAGCTCAAGACCTCTGGTTTCTGCTAAATTGTTAACACTGTATCCTCACTGGACCCATCTTGGATATACTGTTGTTATTCTGTGTCATGGAGCTCCTGTAGCTTTCCATTGGAGGACTGGCATGATCATGATACCTCTGCTACCTTTTTGGTGGGATAATGGGTATACTCTGCACCACCCAATGTATACTTTCTTTTCAAAGTATATTTTTTCTAAAGCATAAATTATCTGAAGTTTGGCGGCCTAGCATTTACAATTGTTGTCACGACTTTCTTTCATTTACAAATACTGTTTACTAACCTGTTCCAGGGGAGATTTGGAGATAGCTCAGTTGATAAAAGGCTTTCCACAGAAATATCTGGGTTTGAGTTTGATCTCCACAGGCATGCAGCTCGGTCGATGCAGAATGCAGTTCTTACTGGGGGGGGGGGGGAGGGAAGAAGGGTGTCCTCAGTCTATGTGTCCCCTGGGTGTTAAACAGCAGAGCAGAGTCTATGATGATTGCTGTGGTTTCCAGTCCCCTACATACCAAGGTACTGCCTACATATCACTGGGAGTTGAGAATGGGGGTCCCAGGTCTATATTTCCCCTCAGGGTGTCTGCTGGCCAGGCAGGAGAGGAAGGACAGAACTAGATTTGGTTCTCAATAAATGCCAAGAGTACAGAGAGGTTGAGAAAGAAAGCTTTTTCTGGGATATTTAAGCACAGTTCTCTATGAGGGAGGGATTCCCTTGCCCTGCACAGGGATCCTTGGTGAAGAGGATAGACCTTGCTTGTTCAATCCGATTTATGTGATGGCAAAACTGAATGCATACAGCTTACTTAGGGTGAATCATGAATTCAATAACTTTTGCTGGAAGGAATGTCCAGGAAGGAAAGCTCATTGGCTGAACATTGGGGTCCACCTAGATACCTCACCAGCATGGAGAACTCCAGGTTTTTATACTACATGACTGATTGCCATAGCCCTCTCAGTGAGGTGTTGTGGTTACATGTACCCGAACAGGTAGTTTGGAAGAAAGCTTGCTCCAAGCCTACCATACTCACCCAATTCTGAGTTTCACACAGGTTGGGCTCACTCAACCTTGCCAATTCTTCTGTCTGGTGGGCGTGGTACACTTGGCCCACAGAAAATGTAGAAGTAGATAGATTAATGGTGGATACTTTAAATATTTAAGTGATGGAAGAATACATCAAAGAGTGGGGTGTTTTGATAATAAACACAGTAGGCTATATGATAGGAAATCAGCATTAATTTTTTTCAAGTATTTACATACGTAAGCATGTTTTAATGGGCTTGAGTGTGAGCATATGTGAGAATACATATGTACGTGCATGCACACATATGTAGGCAAGAGGTATATATTGTCTTCTTTGATCATTGTGTACCATATTTTTAATCTAAAATTTAATTAAGTTTGTTCTTTGACAGATTTATTCATATAAAAAACACATTCTAATTATGTCTCCACCTGCTCTTATTCCTCCCACCTTGTCCAATTCCATCTTTCCTAAAAATGTCCCTTTCCAAATCCATTGTTTTTTATGCTTAGAGAGAGAGTGTCTTTCTATGAACTTGGAGTTCCTTGATCTCATTGAATCTTAAGAGTTATATCTGTCTCTACCACCAACCCCCAGGACATTGACTTTAGTCACTGACATACTGTTTTCACATGGTTTCTGGTAGTTGAAACTCTGTTCTCATATTTTCATGGCAATAACTTCACTGACTAGCCACTTCTCCACCATTACATCCTGGAAGTTGTGTTTAATTGTTGAAGTGTCCTAGCTAAATTTGTCTCTAAGAATGGTAAAGTATTATAAGCTTAAGGTATACTTCACCGTATGCTTCCAGCACACTTCTTCCCCAGCCCAATATTTCTAGTTTTACTTTCATAATGGAAAACTGATTAATTTATTGAGAAAACAAGTTATTGTTTTAATGTTAAATCAGTGACTTGTCTTATGAATAAAGAGGTCTGGTTTAATAAAGTTCAGGCTTTGTAAAGCTGGTCTGATAATTATAGAGAAATAAGTGATTACGGTAAATCTGCAAAGACACCATTGAGTTCACAAGCCTGGAAGAGAAAATATAACCAGTGAGGTAACTGTTGTTTTGGTTTGGTTTGGTTTGGTTTGGTTTAGGTTTAGGTTTAGGTTTTTTGGTTTTTTGGTTTTTTGGTTTTTTGGTTTTTTTGGTTTTTTGGTTTTTTGGTTTTTTGGTTTTTGGGTTTTTGGGTTTTTGGTTTTTTTTGGTTTTTTGGTTTTTTGGTTTTTTGGTTTTTTGGTTTTTTGGTTTTTTGGTTTTTTGGTTTATTTTTGGATTTTTGTTGTTGTTGTTTGTTTTTGTTTTTTGTCAGCAAGTATTACCTGCTGCTTGATTAGATGTGGAAGTACTTCTAGTTCTCCATACTGGGACACTGTCTTTTACTTGTTCTTGTATATTCTGACACAATCTTTGTGAGTTTATATGTCCATTAGTCTTACTGTGTCTGGAATATGCTCTTTACTTGGAGTCACCCATTATCTCTGGCTTTCAGATTTCTGCTTCCTTTCACTCATAAATTCATGAGCCTGGAGTAGAGGCTTTAATGAAATCATCCCTTTTGGGATTGAGTCCATTGAAGACTCTAATTCTCTGCATATTGGTAGTTGTTTGTTTCTGTGTTAGTATCTAGTAGTTACTTAGATCTAATTGAGCAAGAAGCATCTCTCATGATTGCTGGGATTCACTTATACATGGGTATATCAAAATATTGTTAGGAGTCACTGGACTACTCTGCTGCTTTATGAAAATAATATTTGTAGGCATTCTCCTAAACCAATGACCTCTCTAGTTGCAGGTTCTTGGCCACTTCATGAAATAGGCCTTACCTTCAATCAAAGAATGACTGTTGACTCTCATTACATTTGTACTGCACTTTCTTCAATATATCTTGCCAGCATGTCACAATTGTTAATCAAATTGTAGCTGGAAGATATAAATGATTACCTTTCTCTTCCATACCACACAGAATATTTTCCAGTAATGTGAATACTAGTCAATAATGGTGAAGAGACTCGTTAGCCACCAGCTTGACATTTTTGTATTTGATGAGGTATAAAACTGTCTTCAGCAACAGGGCCCTACCATCATTTTATGTAAAGTAGAACATAGTCTTGTCAATAGTCTTTGAGTCTTGGGGGTTTCATGTATCTCCTTTGTCCAATGGCTCAACAAGGTACAACCTATTCCTGGCATTGGAAGTTTTACTTGGTGTCATAAGATCTGTACTTGGGGCCTTGTCTTCCATATTATTTTAAGTATTCACTTGGATTATTTCATGTAAGTATACATTTTAGGAAGTGTCTACAGTATTAGGTGCCCATCTAACTTATCAAATAGCTTTCAGTGTTAGCTGCTGCTCCCCAAATTCCTTCCTTTATCCTTTTTTCCCCATCCCTTTCCTATTGAATCCTATTTTCCACTTTAAAAAAAAAGTCCCCCCCTTTTCTCTTTCCTAGAAAGATACTATCTCATTCTTACCATACAGTTGTGTGTTCTGAGACAGAGAACTAGAACTCCATTGTTCTTTATAATTAAGATTACCATATATTGTCTCATTTTGACACAGCATAATAATGGATGGTATACATTATATTTTATGATATAAGCTTTGAAGTCAACATAGGAATTCTCACAATTGAATCAATCACATAAATGATTGAGTCAAAAAAATCTCACTTTCAACATCTGCCTACAACACAACTATTATTTTTATAGTCTCAAAACTATCCTCATATTTTAAAGTTACAAAAGTTCTCTAATAAAATGTGAAAAATAATATGAACTAGAATTAAAGCAGACTATGGGAATAATTTTCACATTCTCAGTACACATTCATTTTGTCAATGCAGTTTTGCTATCACTATTCAGAACAAAACTCAGTTTTTAAAATTTAATCTTTTCTCATTATATATATTCAGTAAGGTACATTCATATTTCTGGTGAGCTATAGAGCCAAAACTCTGAACCACAAAATCACTAAGCAGTACTCTGTAATATAGAACTGTAAGAATTTGTCACAATCCATAAATAAGTACAATAGTAAATATTTTAGTATAAGATAGCATTTATATTATACGACCATATCCATAAATTAAACTAAGTTTACTGATTGAATTCTACGTGGGACAAGGTAAGAAATTACATGAAGTGGGTATAGGTGGATTAAATGCATTTCCATAAGATGTTTTAATTTGTGAAGAATAAAACAGAAAGTAATTTAGATTGTAAGTCAAAATGTATTTGTATGTGTCCTATAACATCTTTTCATCTGGCTGCTATTTGTTCTTTTTCTTTTTACACGTTGTAGTGACACTTTTCAGTTTGTTGAGTTCAATTAATCCATGCTATTTTGTGCATGTGTAATATATGAAACATTTTCTTCTATGCAGCATTATTTTAGGTACTTTTAAAATTTCAGATTTGGAATTTATGCTTTTAGCAAATATTGCTAGAATCATGTTTTCTACTGTTATATGATTTACACATACCTTCGCCAAATAAACTCATGAAGTTGAGGTCAAAGTCAAACCAAGTAGAAGGGACAATTTGTGATTATATGGTAATGCATTAATTTCAATTGTCAGTATTAATCTCTCTGTCTTTTTATGTTCTCCTGCTGACCTTTTCTCCCTATGCTTGTGGTTCATGGTACATATTAAGTAAAATAATGGTTACTGAATCTGAGCATTGCTATACATAGACTCTTCACCTGAAAAGTAAAAATGTCAATAAGTAAGGAACTAGTGGTTGGTAAGCTGCACAACAGGAGTATGATGGTCACAAGGATGATGCTCTAATGCTACGTAGCAGCATGTCATAAGATTTGATCTTGATACTCAAAGGAGTAAAGTTTAAAACCATAGCTTTCTTAATTTACAATCTCTCCTTGAATATTTTCAAACATCACTAATCTGGAAGAACTAAATCTACAAGTAAGACAAGAGAGAGAATGATAATAACAAAAAATGCTGTGAGAAAAACAAATTGTTATGTTTTGGAATTTTTGTTTTAATTTTTAAGATTATAATTTTTTCTCTTTAAATTTATCTCTTTCTATATGTCTACCTTTACTCTATTTTAAATCTCAGGTTTCTTTTTATTAAACATTGTTTCACATGAATACATGCATGCATGTATACACAAACACACACATTACTCATAATCATATATTCACAAAATCATAAATAAAACTTGATAAATCTGATGAGTTACTGTACTGGCTGGTTTTGTTTGTCAACTTGACACAGGCTGGAGTTATCACAGAGAAAAGAGCTTCAGTTGGAGAAATGCCTCCATGAGATCCAGCTGTAAGGCATTTTCTCAATTAGTGATCAAGGGGAAAGGCCCCTTGTGGGTGGAATCATCTCTAGGCTGGTAGTCTTGGGTTCTATAAGAGAGCAGGCTGAGCAAGTCAGGGGAAGTAAGCCAGTTAGAAACACCCCTCCATGACCTCTGCATCAGCTCCTGCTTCCTGACCTGCTTGAGTTCCAGTCCTTAATTTCTTTGGTGATAACAGCAGTGTGGAAATGTAAGCTGAATAAACCCTTTCCTCCCCAACTGCTTCTTGATTATGATGTTTGTGCAGGAATAGAAACCCTGACTAAGACAGTTACTCACATGCACGTTTTAAGGTCTGAGCATTTGTAGTTGGGTGACTTATTGATGTGCTCTCACCAGGAGAAGACTATACCATCACCCTCCCCCTGCCACAAATACTATTCTCAACATTCATTAGTGCCACTTTAGTAGGTTTGATGCTTGTGAGTTGTCCCCTATTACTGTTGGTATATCTATTTGTATTGTCCTCTTTCAGTATATCTTCAGGGCATTCTATAAGTGTCCAGTACATGCCAATCATACATTTAAATGAATTTAGTTGGTGTGTGCACTTGTGTATATTCTATCTTGGCATAGTGATGATTTACTTGACACCTTTAAAACAAATTTCATAGTTTCTTAATATTAATTTCTTAATATTTTAATGTCAATATGCTTTCATCCAGTTAATACTTTTCAATTTCTATCACATATTACATTAAGTTTCAAATCATAACAAGATCAGAAAACATATTCTATTTGGGGTCTGGGAATCTTATGTGTATATTTAGGATCATTTAAAAATCAGGTACTGCCAGGCAGTGGTGGCACATGCCTTTAATCCCAGCACTTGGGAGGCAGAGGCAGGCAGATTTCTGAGTTTGAGGCCAACCTGGTCTACAAAGTGAGTTCCAGGAAAGCCAGGGCTACACAGAAAAATCCTGTCCCAATTTATAAAAAAAAAAAGGGGGACTTTTGGTATAGCATTGGAAATGTAAATGAGCTAAATACCTAATAAAAAATGGAAAAAAAAAAAAAAAAGCCCCACGCCATCTTCCTTCTGAGCCCAGTGGCCGCTAAGGGCTCCAAAGTGCTCTCCATGTCTCAGGGGCCTCGGGATAACCTCAATATCACTGGTGAGTGGAACACAATATCAGCTCCAAAGAATTGCAAAGGGTCTTGTCCTGGCTGGAACAGGGACAAAGGAACCCTGCCGAGGGCATCTAGGGCATCAGAAGACTCTCCACACCGAAGGACCCCTAGCACACACGGGACCTCCTGATCACCTGAGAGTACATGGGCAATAGAAGCAACAGAGCTTCTTGGTCAGGGTCCCCTTGGGCCTTCATCCTCAGGCAGGAGGCAGAGCTGAGACCCAGACCCCTGGGCACATTCCTTGCCAGAGAGAGTCAGCCTACAGGGAAGGTTCTGAACCCAGAACTCAGGAGGTGGATCAGAGCTCCAGACTGCTGGACACCTTCCCTGCAAGAGGAGAGCTTGCCCACAGAGACTGCTCTGACCACTGTAACTCAGGTGAGAGTTGGACTCCCAGGAGTGCTGACAGAGGCTAACAGAATCACTGTAGGGTCATGTTCCAACAAGAGACAGCTTGAACATTAACACCAGAGATTTCCAGATGGCGAAAGGCAAGCAAAAGAATCTTACTAACAGAAACCAAGAACACTGGACATCATCAGAACCCAGTATGCCCACCACAATGAGTCCTGGATACCCCAAACACTCAAAAAGCAAGACACTGATTTAAAATCATATCTCATGATGGTGGTAGATGATTTTAAGAAGGAAATTAATAACTCACTTAAAGAAATACAGGAGAACACTGCTGAACAGGTAGAAGCCCTTAAAGAGGAAGCACAAAAATCCCTCAAGGAATTACAGGAGAATAATGCAAAACAAGTAGAAGTCCTTAAAGAACTACAGTCAAACACTGCTAAGCAGGTAGAAGAAACAACATATCCCTTAAAGAATTACAGAAAAACACAAGCAAACAGGCGATAGAATTGAACAAAAACATCCAAGATCTAAAAGTGGACATAGAAACAGTGAAGAAAACCCAAAGAGAGACAACTCTGGAGATAGAAACCCTAGGAAAGAAATCAGGAACCATAGATGTGAGCATCAGCAACAGAATAGAAGAGATGGAAGAGAGAATCTCAGGTGCAGAAGATACCATAGGAAACATGGACACAACAACCAAAGAAAATGCAAAATGCAAAAAGATTCTAACTCAAAACATCCAGGAAATCCAGGACACAATGAGAAGACCAAACCTACAGGATGATAGGAGTAGATGAGAATGAAGATTTTCAACTTACTGGGCCAGCAAATATCTTTAACAAAAATTATAGATGAAAACTTCACATGCCTAACTAAAGAGATGCCCATGAACATACAAGAAGCCTACAGAACTCCTAATAGACTGAACCAGAAAAGAAATTCCTCCCAACACATAATAATCAGAACAACAAATGCAGTAAATAAAGACAGAATATTACAAGCAGTACAGGAAAATGGTCAAGTAACACACAAAGGCAAGCCTATTAGAATTACTCCAGACTTCTCACCAGAGAGTCTGAAAGCCAGAAGATCCTTGACAGATGTTATACAGACACTAAGAGAACACAAATGCCAGCCCAGGCTACTATACCCAGGAAAACTCTCAATTACCATAGATGGAGAAACCAAAGTATTCCATGAAAAAATAAATTCACACAATATCTTTCCACATATCTAGCCCTTCAAAGGATAATAAAGGGAAAACACCAACACAAAGATGGAAATTACACCATAAAAAAAGCAAGAAAGTAATCCTTTAACAAAACTAAAAGAAGACAGCCACAAGAACAGATTCCCAAATTTAACAACAAAAATGACAGGAAGCAACAGTTACTTTTCTTTGATATCAGAAGATGGAAAGATTTCCCATTCTCATGGATTGGCAGGATTAATATAGTAAAAATGGCTATCCTGCCAAAAGCAACATACACACGAGCTCTGGGGGTACTGATTAGTTCATATTATTGTTCCACCAATAGGGTTGCAGACCCCTTCAGCTCTTGGGTAATTTCTCTATCTCCTACATTGGGGGCCCAGTGTTCCATTCTATAAATGACTGTTAGCATCCACTTTTGTATTTGCCAGGCTCTGGCAAAGCCTCACAGGAGACAGCTATATCAGTGTTCTTTCAGCAAAATCTTCCTAGTGTATATACAATAGTGTCTGTGTTTGGTGGCTGATTATGGGATGGACCCCTGGGGTAGCAGTCTCTGCATGGTCCATCCTTTCGTCTTAGCTCCCAACTTTGTCTCTGCAACTCCTTCCATGGTTATTTTGTTCCATACTCTAGGGAGGAATGAAGTATCCATGCGTTGGTCTTCCTTCTTGATTTTCTTGTGTTTTGGAAGTTGTATCTTGGGAATTCTAGCTTTCTGGGTTAATATCCACTTATCACTGAGGGCATATCAAGTGACTTCTTTTGTGATTGGGTTACCTCACTCAGGATGATATCCTCCAGATACATGCATTTGCCCAAGAATTTCATAAATAGTTTTTAATCGCTGAGTAGTACTCCATTGTGTAAATGTACCACATTTTCTGTATCCATTCCTCTGTTGAGGGACATCTGGGTTGATTCTAGCTTCTGGCTAATATAAATAGGGCTGCTAAGAACAAAGTGGAGCATGTGTCCTTATTACCAGTTGGAATGTCTTCTGGATATATGCCCAGGAGACGTATTGCTGGATCTACCTGTAGTACTATGTCCAGTTTTCTGAGTAACCGCCAGAATCATTTCCACAGTCATTGTACCAGCTTGCAATCCCACCAGCAATAAAGGAGTGTTCTTCTTTCTCCACCTATACATTACAAAATTTCTAATATAACTATTGAGAATTTTAGCACAGTTTGAAAAAATAAGATTATTAATATATATGAGAAGCATTATTATGATCAAGGAAGACCTGTTTTAATTACATTATAACCTGTTTCATTAAAATGAATGTATTTTTCTCAGAGGCTTGATTTATGCTATACATTAATACTATTCACATAATAAATAGAATGATTCAGAAAGAAATTTCAATGACAAACAGTGTCAATTAAGAAAAATAAGATATTTGCAATTATTTTTCATTATGTGGCTTTTATATTTTTGAAAGTTTTGCTTAGATGTGTTTTTATAAGTTAGAACATTGGGAGTATGGAGACAAAAAGAAGAGCAAATTCTTGAGTTAGATTTTCTGTTAATCATCTGCTGATATACGAGTGTCCCACTGTCTTGTGTACTGTATTGTACATATAATTTAACTTTATGGGTAAAGAAAAAGACTTCATTTCCTGTTTTTACATTTTCTACTTTGACCTCAAAACAATAAATCAAATTTACAAGTCCTGAATTTTTAAGGCATGTTTATTCTCTCTGATCCACCAGAGATAGTTTAAGTCAATAGAACTCTATTTTTTATTTTCAGTTAAGGATAATTAACAAGTATGGAAAGCATTAGACAAATTTTTATTTAATATCTCAGACATAGATGTTTTGTTTATAATGGTAATATATATCATATATATTATACTAAATATATATTCTACATATATATAAAATACTAAAGCTATAAAAATATTGAATTTTTAAAACCCTTAAATTCCACCCTATTTATTTTGTAGCAAGTTCAAATGTCTTTTTTATTGTTTCAAAAATGACTGGTTTTGTTGAGTTTATTACTATGTCTAAGGGTGTGTTTCTCTATGTGTCCACATGCAATCACCTGGGAAGGTACAGAAGCTGGGAGAGAATATCATGTGGGTTGCATTATTTACTTCCTATTCCTTTGAGGCAGATTCTCCCTGAAGTTATTGCTTGCAATTTTTTTTCTTAGCTATACTTAAAGGCAGCAACCTGCAATAATCTTAGACCCATTTTCCTTTTTTCAGCATGTTTGGGAGTACAAGTACTTGTGTAGTCTCTGCATCAGAGCTCTGGTTCTTTTGACTGTATAAACACTCCCTCTTCAACACAGAGCCATTTCTACAGCCTTCTCATAAGCATTTTGACTTTTATTTTTCATATAAATTATAAAACCAGCCTAGGTGCCAGCAAAAGCTTATGTTTTATATTTTTCTTACCTAGTTAGTTATAGAAGTACAATTGTCAGATTTTTCCCCTGAATTCAGTCAGCATTTAGATACTGACAATAGTAGTATTTGATTGGCAAATTGAAGAATAATTTTCACATCATTACTTATTCCACTGAACTTGCCAGCCCGAACTGCATGGGACTTGGCAATAGTTCATGAAAATAAAGGAACCCCAAGTATATCCAACTTTCAGAAGGACGGTTGAATATATATAGATATTATTATAAAGTGGAGGGAAAGGTGAAACTAACAAGGACAAATAAATTCTCTGCTATTTCACAATGCTAAAAGCAAACATTAATAAGATAAAATCAGAAAGTATAATCAAAGTCAAAGTTTGCCCACAACCTAAAACAAAATCCAGTAAAAATATAAATATTCTGTGATAAGAAATTAAGTTAAAATAAGAAATATTTTATTATTGTTATAAAATAGATAAAAATCTTAGCACAATGAGATGTTTTATTTTTAACCCCATCTCTCAAAGACAAGCCAACTCAGAACAGACTCACCTGGAAGTCTGACCACCTGCAACCTGCTTCTATGATTAAAAGACCTCATCAGTCTGGTTTTATGGTTTTGAGAGGCAACCAAATGTTCTCAGCAGGAGTGCAGGAGAATAGTGTTTTCTGTTATCCCATAAACCATTAGCATATTTGCTTACACTTTTCCATTTCATCTTATTGCTTACACTTTTCCATTTCATCTTATTGCTTACACTTTTCCATTTCATCTTATACTTATGTTTACTTTCTGTATTTCACTTTTAATACTTTATTTTTATTCTACTTTGACTTAATGTACTGGCTAGTTTTGTGTCAACTTGACACAGCTGGAGTTATCACAGAGAAAGGAGCTTCAGTTGAGGAAATGCCTCCATGAGATCCAACTGTAAGGCATTTTCTCAATTAGTGATCAAGGGGGAAAGGCCCCTTGTGGGTGGGACCATCTCTGGGCTGGTAGTCTTGGTTTTATAAGAGAGCAGGCTGAGCAAGCCAGGGGAGGCAAGCCAGTAAAGAACATCCCTCCATGGCCTCTGCATCAGCTCCTGCTCCCTGACCTGCTTGAGTTCCAGTCCTGACTTCCTTTGGTGATGAACAGCAGTATGGAAGTGTAAGCCAAATAAACCCTTTCCTCCCCAACTTGCTTCTTGGTCATGATGTTGGTGCAGGAATAGAAACCCTGACTAAGACAAATTGGTACCAGCGGAGTGGGGTATTCCTGTGACAACCTGACCATGTTTTGGGGAGGACTGTGGAAGGACTTTGGAACTTTGGGCTTGAAGATCCATCCGTTGTTAAGAGCTCTGTCGGATGTTGTGTAGGAGCTTGCAAGGTAACGTTGAGAACACTGCAGAAGATGGAGGTCTGGTTTGTGAAATTTCAGAGGGAAAATTTAAGACTCTTTTCAGGGCCATTGCTGTTTTGATTGTGAAGATTCTGTGTAGTTCTGGTTAGCTGGGGCTGAAGAATCAGCTGTGATTAACAAGATACCAGAACTACCAAAGCAAAAACTTTGCATTACTGGGACTATTGATGCTGGTTAGCTGGAGCTAAGAAATTAGCGGTGATTAAGAAGAGACCAGCATCATTGAGGTGACATCTTCTGGGAAGTGTTTTTTGAAAGCACAAAGACGCTGTGTTCCAGAGATAGCCAAGGTTGTACTCCTGCTGCAGTGGGACTTGGTAATGTGTAAGGGTCACCCAGGTGGTACTGGTTTTGAAGGCATGAAGGGGTCACGCAGAGCAGCTGAGGCTTGGCACTGTGAGAGGCCATGGAAGGCATTGGTGAAGGTGCAGCCTAAGTTGCAATTGACGGTCCAGGACTGAAGGGGTCATGCAGTGTTTTGGAGATGCCAGTACCATGAGATGACCACCAAGAGCAGCAGCAGCAGTGGAGTCCAGGCATCTGGAGCCTAGAGGATGACGTGTGTGCTACAAAGGGCATGGCTGGAGAAGTGACCCAAGCCCTTGGAGGAGCCCAGAAGATTGTGAGTTGGATCCCAGACATTGGATGGTTAGAGATTGACTTTTGCTTTTGATTGTGACTGTGCTCTGATATTTTCCCTCTTGAAGGAAGAAACTATTTTAGTGGAGCCCACAGTTAAGAGATTTTTAATTGTAAAAAAGACTTTGGATTTTAGAAGATACTGGACATTTTAAAGGGATTGACTTTTAATATGTAAAGACTGTGGGACTTTTAAAGTTGTTTAGATCTTGGGGATGAATAAGAAATTAAGGGTTGAGGCTTACTAGTGATGTGTTTGTGTGTCAAGTTGACAAGGGGTCAATTGTACTGGCTAGTTTTGTGTCAACTTGACACAGCTGGAGTTATCACAGAGAAAGGAGCTTCAGTTGAGGAAATGCCTCCATGAGATCCAACTGTAAGGCATTTTCTCAATTAGTGATCAAGGGGGAAAGGCCCCTTGTGGGTGGGACCATCTCTGGGCTGGTAGTCTTGGTTTTATAAGAGAGCAGGCTGAGCAAGCCAGGGGAGGCAAGCCAGTAAAGAACATCCCTCCATGGCCTCTGCATCAGCTCCTGCTCCCTGACCTGCTTGAGTTCCAGTCCTGACTTCCTTTGGTGATGAACAGCAGTATGGAAGTGTAAGCCAAATAAACCCTTTCCTCCCCAACTTGCTTCTTGGTCATGATGTTGGTGCAGGAATAGAAACCCTGACTAAGACACTTAATAAACATTTTCAATATGGGAATTTACTATAAATTACCTCACTGATATCTAATTTAACTATGCTTATCTATTTCTTAAATATTTTTGCTTATTTTATGAAAGAAATACCTCTGTGACTCTATGAAAAACAGCTTTAGAGAAAGATTCAAACTGATATATGAAGTTTCAAATATTTACTATAAAAATGTCAAGTAAAAAAGAGAAATAAAATGCAAAAAGAGGCAGGAATCCACAATACATTCACATAGCTATTTTATATTTGGCCCTTTAAATGAAGTTATTTTTTATATCATACTTTTATTTTGACAATACATGAATTTCTTAAAATATAAAAACATTTTAAAGCATTACCTAAATGAAATTGTAACACTTTAATACTTGGAGAAAATTTATGTGAAATCCATAAAAAGATGCCATAGTAGTGTTATTTGCAGCAAATATATAACTTTAAGAAAAATCATATAAGTCTCCAAAATAATTTTAATTAGATGGATAAATATATCAAGATAATTAACCTCATAATACTAACAAATATTAAAAATACTTTCAATGTTAGATTTTAATGTTTTTAAGACTACTACTTTGTGAAAACTTTTAAATATATAAATTAATGATTTGTATAAACATTAATATATTTATTCATAGACTTGGCAAGTACCTGATTTTTTCTATTAGATATTTTTTTCATTTACATTTCAAATGCTATCCCAACATTCCCCTATACCCTCCTCCCGCCCTGCTCCCCTACCCACTAACTCCCACTTCTTGGCCCTGGCTTTCCCCTGTACTGGGGCATATAAAGTTTGCTAGACCAAGGGACCTTTCTTCCCAAAGATGGCATTTTTATAAACTGGTACTGGAATTATTTGGAGGTAAATTTAGACACACAAATGCACATGTGAGCCCTTGTGCTACCCACATCATAACAGTTCTCTTAGGATAATTTCAATGTAGTATATAATAAAAAATTTATAGCTATTCAACTCTATTCTGAAACTCTCACTTATAAAGGTCTACTTTGCTTCTCAGAGAAGAAAACTCTTGGAGAAGTGACAACACAGGAAAATGCATCTTTCCAACTGTACCTAAAATATAATTCTTAGAGGTGTAAAAATCAACAACCAAAAATAAAATTAAAACTTAAGAAAACTTTGGGAGTACTCATTATAACCTGGTAATCAAAAATATATTTATATTTATTTCTTAAGCAACAAGAGAAATATACAATGACCTTTGGATCAAATACATTTCTGTTACCTTTTGAGTATTTTATCTTTATAAAGATGCCCACATTTTGAAATTACTAAAGTAAAACATAGAGTGGAATAATTTAAGCAACTCCTGCCTTTCTCATGCAAGCTTCTGCTGATAATTTCTTTGCTGTCTGAAGGTAGAATGGTTCAAGCACATACATATCTCTCAGGGTGTTCTGGGTTCTTATATGTGTCTTCCATCTTGGATGAAGTTAAAATTCTAGGTCCCAAAAAATTGAAACTTTAAAAGTATTAGTTACTATAATATTTATTTTCAAACCTTATAACATTTGAACAAGAGGAGAATATGGGTAGATAATATTTAGGATTTGCATATGTCATCATGACAGAAAGAGAATCTGGACATAGTAACTCAGACATAGAATCTTAGCACTATGGCACCAAGAGGGTTGTCTTGAATTTTAACATACATGTGGATGTAATGGTAAATTACAAGCTAGACTGGAGCATAAAATGAAATTTTTCTTAAATGACATTTTTTTAATGAATAAAATGAAACAAACAAACAAAAAAAAGACACTAAAGGGAAAAGATTATTCAAACCGAGAAATATTTTACTACTGAGAGTTAAGAAACATTCCTGGAGGTAACACAGATATATAGAAATATACGCTTGAGAAAGCGATTAACAAGAGAGAATATTTCTTATGCAAATATTTATTTATATACATGTACATGGTAGTATATGATGTACAGCTGAATTAAGAAAATGTTGATAGTTGCAAAGCTAATTCAATGATAAGACTCTCTGAAAAAGATATTCTGAACAGGTTATATAATCACTGTGTTTGTGTTTCTGTGGTCTGCCTCTTGTATATATATGGCTAGTGTGTGTGTTTAAGTGTATGTGAGTGTGTGCGCTTGTGTTATGAGTATTGACAGGTTTATAAGTCCCCTAGTATAAGAGGAGATTACGGAGCCTCCTAAGACTATACCTTCAGCAGATGAAAACTGGTAACCTGTTCCTGAGAAAATTCTTATGAAAATAAAATAATGACTAATTATTTATATTAGTAATCTCATGAAGATTTTAGGTCAGAATATTTCACACACCAGAACTTTCTACATGAGTGAATTTTATTGTAGTAGAAACTGGATACATTGTTATATATTTATGTGACTGACATTTTTATTGGATATTTTCTTTATTTACAGTTAAAATGTTATCCCCTCTTTAAATGGAAAAATAATTTTGTGTCCTATGCATCAAAATTTATTAAATGTATAAAAAGGAAATATGAGTGCAAGCTGCAATTATCTTGCTTTTTTTGTAACATCTTGTTGAGAATAAAATGATAAATAGTCACAAACAGTAATTTCTCTATCAGTACAAAATATCATCTATTACACACTTTAACAATTTAGTCATTAGTCATAACAGCAGTGTTCTCACTTAGAGTGATCAATTACTAATGATTTCACAATTCAAACTTTCAGCTTCCTCTAATTATCAAGAAAAGAGTTGCATGCTAATTATATACCTTACACAAGTACAAACTTAACACACCATTTTAAAGAAATAATGTTTCAAAAGTTGATTTCTGTATAGATATTAATAGTGGGAATGAGTTTAACTATAGTTTGACATAAATAGTGAATTATAAGTAAATTTCAAAAGCTTTAGTTTTTCAAAGGGAAAACGTATCAAGCAAAACAGCATTTTGTTATGATGGGCATTTAATATATATTATTAATAATTAAATTTGTAAGTTTTTTCTTCACTCTTTTGATGTAAATATAAACTGCACTAGAAGCTCAGGTATTTGAATAATTGGTATCTGCTGCAAGAATTATTTGGGAGGGACATGGAATATTAGTGATTTGAGTCTTCCTAGAAGAAGTTAGTCATGGGGCAGGCATTGAGATTTTACAGTAAATATTATTTTCTCAACATACTGAAGGCTGATGCCACATGACGAAGAAAGACATGTAGTTTACAAATAGATAAGAGGAAAATGGTAATTCTACATATGCCATAGTATAGTTAAAAGACTAAAGAACACAGAACAGAAAATGTACTGAAATGTTTTAGAGATAAATACCAAAGACCACCTATCAGAACATATTTAACTTCTCAACAGAAATGCTTGCTGACAGGAGCCTCATATAGCTGTCCCGGAGAAGTTTTGCCACTGTCTGACAAATACAGAAGTGGATTGTCACAACCATCCATTGAATGGTGCATAAGTTCCTCAATGAAAGAGCTGGAGAAAGGACCCAAGAAACTGAAGGGGTTTGCAGCCCTATAGGAGGAACAACAATATGTACTAACCAGTACCCCTAGAGGTCCCTGGGACTAAGCCACCAACCAAAGAAAGCACATGGTGGGACTCATGGCTCTAGCTCCATGATTAGCAGAGAATGGCCTAGTTGGTCATCAATGGGAGGAAAGGCCCCTGGTCCTGTGAAGGTTCTGTGCCCCAGTATAGGGGAATGGCAGGGCCAGGAGCTGGAGTGGGTGGGTTGGTGATCTAGGGAATGGGGAAGGGAGGAGGGGGAGGGGGTTTCAGAAGGGAAATCAGGAAAAGGATAACATTTAAAATGTAAATAAAGAAAATATCTAATAAAATGTTCTTAATAAAAATTATTAATTTCTAAAAATAATTTAAAAATTAAAAATTAAATTAAAAACAGAAATACAAAAATTCATAAGACTATGGAACCATGTATTTTATATCCCAAGGCACAGCTGCCAACATAAGCTACTATATTTAACACACTTGATGGACAACTAAGCCACTTCACTGTAAAAGAAGGCTAAATGAATTCATGACAACAAAGCCAAGAAAATGTAACTAGAGAGCTGGGGCATCATTTTCTAATATCTGATAAGGTAAATATCCAATAAAATCCACTCAGAAGAGAAAAAAACAAAGTCACTTTATACTGAGTCAAAGAAAATCCACCTTGAGAAATCAACAATACTAAATATATGTGTTTCTAACACAAGTGAAACCAGTTTTATAAAACAGATACTGGTTGATATAAAGTGACAGATTATCACAGATTAAACATAGAGCAATAGGGGATGGTTTCAATGGCACACATTGATCAATAAACAGCTGTGAGACCACCTGCCCAAAATGGAGAAACTTAGATTTTAATGAAATAATAAATTAAATGAGTCTACAAAACATTACATCCCAAATGAAAAATTCTCTGAAATAGAGAAATGTGGCTCTACACAACATATACAAAGAAGTTAAAATAACCAATTGTATTCTGTCAGCAGTTAAATAGAGCCATCTACAAAGAAAAGGAAAAGAAGAGAAAATTTA
The DNA here is from genome assembly GCF_000001635.26 of Mus musculus. Lineage (NCBI taxonomy): Eukaryota > Metazoa > Chordata > Mammalia > Rodentia > Muridae > Mus > Mus musculus. The sequence goes on along the minus strand of NC_000067.6, from coordinate 49,967,297 downwards.
CAAATTCCTGGAGTTTAAAACATCAGATGAGTTTCAAATAATTAAGAAATATAATAATAAATAATATAAATAATTAAGGGCATATGAAACAAGAACAAGTAAAAAAGAAAAGCGCCAGATGTAAAGAAAACATAAATGCATAAGTTAGTGAAATATGAACAGGTAAAGTCATTTAAAAATTCAATGAAATGAAGAACGGGTTATTTTCAAAGTAAAATAAGATCAACAATCTCCTAATCAAGCTCACTAAGAAGAATAAAATAAATAAAAACTAAAGAAGACTCAGATTAGTGCTGAAAGGGAGATATAAATTCAAATTAGATTATCACAGGACAATATAATTTATATGCCACTAAATTATATAAGATAGAGATAGAGATAGAGAGATAGAGAGAGAGAAGAGGTAAAATGTTTAAGTTTTTGCATGTTAAAGCTACAATTAAAATCTCACAAATACAGAAAAAAACAATGTTGAGATACACTTCCTTCAGTATTTACTAGACAGTAAAAGTAATAACATTCCTCCTCAAACTATAAACTATAAAAGGAAAAAATGTTTCTTATTTTATGAAGAACATATTACCTTGATACCAAAATAAGATGAAGACACAATAAAACAGAAATATAGACCACTATCTTTCATGAACATAGACGTAAATGTTCTCAATAAAATGCATGCAATTGCATTTTGAATAACTAAAGGACACTATTCACAATTATCAACTTGCCTTCATTCCTGAAATGGAGGGGTGGTGCACTTTGCACAAATAAGGAGATATAACATGTCACAGAACTATGTTAAAGAGTGTTCAATAACCTTATCACAGGAATTAATATTGAAGCTTCTCTGTGATTTTATCTCAAGATCTTTAGAATGGCTTTTGCCAAGGGAAAAAATAAATGAAGCCAAATGCTGAAGATGATGTGCGAAAAGGATGGATTTTTTTTCTATAGTGTAAGAATGTTAACAGTTTCAACCTGTGCCAATGTATTCAAAAGCTATAAATAGAACTGCTTATAATACAAGCATACCTTAAGGAATATATACATTATTGCAGAAATCCTTGTACAACCATGTAATTTGTTTTTCTATTCAAAATACAGGGGAGGTTTAAGTGGGAATTGGAATGCAAGGGTACTGGGGAGAGTTATAAAAACTCAAGTATGTTTTAAAATGCTACATGTAAAAATGTCATTTCAGAAGATGATTTGTTCACTCATCAGTGAGTAAATACATTTGTGTTCTCTTTTTGTCTGAGGTATCTCATTCAGAATATTTTGTAATTCTATCCATTTGTCCTCAAATTTCATGGTCATTGTTTTTAATAGCCGAGTAGTACTCCACTGTGTAAATGTGCCACATTTTATGTATCCATTCTTCAGCTCAGATTATCCACAATATAACCCATACACTATATGGAAATTAAGAAGAAGGATGACCAAAGAGTGACTTGTTCAATCCTATATAGAAGGGGGAACAAAATAATCTCAGAGCAAGCAAGAAAGGGAAGTATCTGGGAGGGAGAGAGGAGGGGACGGTGAAAACAGGGACAGGATCACGTATTAGAAGGGGCAGGAGAGAAGAACAGAGGGTCAGGAAATTGAATAGAAATATGTAGAAGTGGGGGTTGGGGAACTGGGTGTAGCCAGTAGAAAGTCCCAGACTCCAGGGAAGCAAGAAGCTCTCAGGACCCAATGTCCATGACTTTATCAGAAATACCCAACAAAGAGGAGATACAACCTATAGAGACCACCTCCAGTAGATGGGCAAGGTCCCCAGTTGAGGGATGAGGCCACCCATGCATCTCAAATTTATTTAGTCCAGAAATTTTCTTATCCAGAGGAAAGACAGGGACAAAAAATATGAATAGAGTCTGAAGTAAAGACCATCTAGAGACCATTTAACCTAGGGATCCATCCCACTTGCAGGCACAAACCCCTACACTATTGCTTGATGTCAAGAAATGTTTGCTGACAGGACTCTGGTAAGGCTGTTCCCTGAGAGGTTCTACCAGCAACTGACCAATACAGATGCAGATCACAGCCAACCATTGGACAGAGCTAGGAGAAGTGCTAGGAGAAGGACTGAAGGACCTGAAGGGGATTACAACAACATAGGAAGAACAATATCAACTAACTGGACCACCCAGAGCTCCCAAAGAATAAATCACCAACCAAAGAGGATACATGGAGAGATCCATGGCTCCAGATACATATGTAGAAGATGATGGCCTTTGATCCTGTGGAGGCTTAATGCCCTAGTATAGGGGGATGCTAGATCTGTGAGGAAGGAGTGGGTAGAAGAGCACCTTCAGAGAGGCAAAAGAGAGAGAAAAGAGGGTGGATGAGTTGGGGAGGATTGTGGAGGGGTAACCAGGAAGGGGGGATATCATTTGAATTGTGAACAGATAAAATGATTCATAAAAAATGAAACAATATTTCATTATTTCTTTGCATTGTTTTTTTTGCTGTTGTTTTTTGCTCTTTTGTTGTTGTTGTTGTTTTTTCTCTTTATATTTTTCTTTTTCTTTTTTTTTAAAATTTCAGTCCTCATTTTGATTATTGTTTTGACATCTATTCCTTTTGGGGTATGATCTCTTCTTTCAGTTGTAGAGTTTTTAGTTGCGCTGTTTAGATACTAATTTGAGATCTCTGCAGTCACTTCACTCTCTCTTGTCCTTTAATCAAAGCCATTCTAATCCCTAGAAATGTCAAAATAATCTGATTCAGTTCTATAGTTTTTATTTTACTCAAAGGCAAGTGGTTTGTATTTCAGCACTAAATTTAGTAAGTAGGCCAAAGTTTCATTTTTTTTTCTGCGAAACCAGAGTGTCAAGTTTGAACATTTTATATTTGCCTAGTAATAAAAAATCAGGTGAAATTACTCCAACTGTGGCTTAGAACTTATCTAACAGTATTGCCACTAAACTGAAGAAAAGGAATTGCTCTGTAAACGGAAGATAATGCCCCGGGGTAAAACTTCCCATTACTGCATAACTGCCTGTGCTAATCAAGGCCTTCTAGATCATCACATATTACCAGATGTCAAAGAAGATTGTGAACCTGAAAAAAAATGTTAAATTTTTGGTGAACATTCAACTCTTAGAATTATGTAAGTAATTTTTCCAAAATATAGTCATGTCTGAATTATCAAGTCAATCTTTGAAAATAAGTAATAATATATATCAGGCATCAACAATGGAGAATGGACAAATGTTCCTGATTTATTATTTACAAACGTTGTTAATGAATTTTATGAAGGATTTTGGTACTTTCATGTCCTCCTGGCATTGTCACAAAAATTAGTAACTTCTCCAAAGCCGAAGAGCAAATAAAGATTGAAACTGGAAATTGGGCCATTTTTTAATCTGACTCTATGAGAAATATTTCATGTGATTAGTTGGTTCACTGTTTTTCAATATACTGTTGTAACAATATTTAACCCGGGAACATAAGAAACCACTTCATGAAAGTGACATAAGAGAAAAAGACCAAACAAGTTGAGATGTTGTAATGCTATAATGGTGGGTTGATTCCACCAAAATACATGGACTACTACTACTCAACCCTCAGACTTAGGAACACCTACTCAATCAAGTAGTTACCAAAGATTTAGTCTCAAAACTTCTTTTTCTTTTTTGTTTATTCTCTCATATATTATATCTCAGCAGCAGTTTCCAATCTTTGCCTTCCTGCCAGTCCCTCCACACCTTACACCTCACCTTACCTCAGATCTATTCCATGTCCCTTCAAAAAAGAGCAGGCTATGAACCAAACAAGTTACAATTAAACTTGGTGCATAAGCTCACAGAAAGGCTTAAGGAGGCAACCCAGCAGGAGGGACAGGGGCCTTAGAGCAGATGAAATTATCAGCGACACCCTAGTTCCCACTGTTAGAAGTCCCACAAGACCTCCAAGGTACAAAACCATATCACATATGGATAGGATCTAGGCCAGAGTGACTAGGAAATAGTTTATGCAGTTTGTAGAGGCTGATATTCCATATACAGACCTAATGGATCCTGAACATAAAACCAGGGATTATGTAGAATGTTTCCTACTAACTTAGTCAGGATATTTCAACCGCAGGGTCAAGTTGTTTAAATGTTTCTGTTTTAGGCTTCTTCAAACTCATATTTTATAAAATTTGTTTAGACCAAATTCCCCACACTGCAATTTGTTGCTATGTGTGAGGATTCAGCTCTGGGATCATGCTTTGAGACCTTAGGCCAGGAGCAACAGTTCTAACTTTGCATAACAATCTGCCTGGAGCTGCAGGATATTACACCAGTAGTTATTATAACGATTTAACCATTTAAATTGACTGTGAACATGCAGCAATGTATTCATAAAGTATTCAATATTGCACAAAATGACATAATTATTAGCAGCTACCATCACATATCTTATTTGTTTCCCTCTTGTTGAATTCTAAGAGAAAGCAAAATATGTTGTTTCATGAATTGGTGTAAATATATAAATTCAGATGAATAGAATCTGTTTTGTAACTGAAAGTTTAAATATAAAAGACTTCAAATGAAAATTTTTGAAAATGTATTTTCAAAATAGTTTCAAGCTAATAAATTTATTAACAATATTAAAATTACCTCACCGCTCCTTAACCTTTTTCACATAAAAACTCCCTTTAATATATTTTATTTGTCAAATAGGCACTATTCCAATGGATCAGTGCACTCTTGCACTTGTGTTCTTTTGCCCTCCTTCCCCATTCTCCACTGAAGTGGATTCAATGAGCACTGTTATTTCCACTCTAGTCATCCAGAATATAGTACATCATATCACAACATACACAGAAATTACAAACCCTGTAAAGGTAATTTTGCCCTAGATTTGTGGTTAATATTAAATTCTAGAGTTACTTACTTTCAAAATTGAATAGATAATAATGCAAAATCAAAAACAAATCTTAGACAAATATTAATTATATGTTTATTTTACATATAGTACTAAATCCTTAAAAAAATTTTGAGAAATATTTTGTAATCTTTTGTGTCAAATACTGATGAATTCTAGACAAAATAATCTAAAATTACAGTGATATGACTATATTTTATCGCCAGATTTTGTTATATTTAGTAGTAAAATTGTGTATATAATTTTATATAGATTCTTTGTGTGTTACTTTTTATATCTGAATATTGTATATTTAATTAATCTGTTTCAATAGCCAAGAAAGTAACATCTTAAAAACACTAGGTAGCTATTTTATTAATTATTAATGAGTTTCTTGTAAAGTCAGTAGGATATTCAATGTTTCCTAATTATCAAATGACATAAGCTAGAAGTTGGAAAATAAACTCAAAAGAGATGATATTAGAGTCATATAATACTAAGTATGAATGAAATTAGAACACAGTTGATTTTGTGATGACTATGATATTTAGTATGAAGAAGCATTTAATAAAATATTCACATAAAGTTTTCAAAACTGCAAATCCTTTGGGATTTGCATAAGTAAAATAAATGTCAAAAGTGACAAAGTAAAAGAAAAAGAAAAAAAAAGTGACAAAGTATTGATCATGCTCCTAATGCCTGTGGATTAACTAGTTTAAGGATACGTTATGAATCAAAATATATTATTTGTTATTTGCACAAAATTGCACTTACACATATTTGCATATATACATTTAAATATCTATGTCATTTATAGGGATGTTCAATATATGTTTCTATGTTTACATCTTTTAAATTTTGACTGATTAAAATATAGCTACATATTCTCCCCCTTAACTTCCACCATTCCAACTTCATTTATACCCTTCCATGGTCTTTTTTTTTTTATACTGTAACAGATATTCACACAAATATATAAATAAATATATGAAATCAATCTCCTCAGTATCTTTAGTGATTATATATATATATATATATATAGATAGATAGATAGATAGATAGATAGATAGATAAAACCAATTAAGAGATTCAATCATTATTCTGTTTACAACATTCCTTACTTCCCTGTGCTTCTTTGTGTAAGGGTAGGGCCTCATGAGATTTTGCTTTTTCGTGTTAGCTTATTGGTGTTGTACTCATTCATGTCTCATTAAGGGAGCTATATTATGAGTTATCATGAGTGTACCTTCATTGTCATTTCTAAGAAACACTATCTCAATTCATCCTCACAGACTGCCTGATCCTCTGGGACAGTAATCTAGTGATGTTCCTGGAGCCTTATAAGTTGTAATTGTATTGTAAGTGTATCCATTGGGACTAAGGGACTAAGCAATCCACTATCATTGTTCTTGGTATATTAATCATTTGTGGTTTTCTGAAATGATCTTTGTCTGTTGCAAAGAAAAGGTTCCTTTAATAAGGGGAGAGAATTACACTTAGGTGTGAGTAAATTCCTATAAGTTTAGAGTGCACTTAAGAATTATGGAGCCAGGCATGGTGGCACACACCTTTAATCCCAGCACTTGGGAGGCAGAGGCAGGAGGATTTCTGAGTTTGAGGCAAGCCTGGTATACAGAGTGAGTTCCAGGACAGCCAGGGCTACACAGAGAAACTGTCTCGAAAAACCAAAAAAAAAAAAAAAAAAAAAAAAAAGAAGAAGAAGAATTATGGAGGTTTAATAAAATTAGCTTCTCCTCTGGGATCCTATCAGGTCAAGGCAGTTTAATAGATTTGTAGCTCCAGGAATAATTATTACTCATGTTGGGGAGGCCTTAATTCCAATTAGAGAGCAATTGGTTAGCACCAGATGTGAGTGTCACTATTGCCCACTTAGGAATATTTTGTAATGCTGGTGATTGCTGTGGTAGGCAAGTATCACAGCTAGGTAAACTATTGGTTTAAGAATTTAAGGACAGCTCAGTTTATATATACATCATTTAATAAAACAATAGTTGTAGAAAATACTATGAAATATTTATAGTGTATGTGCATTTTCAAGTAGTTCTAAATTATATCCTTGTTTCTAAACCAGAAGTTGTGTGAAGAAATAAGATGTGTTTTATTTCTATATTCTCTACTTGTTATATATCTGGCAGTTAAAATATACTGAATGAACATGAGAACTGAATAAATAATTTATTGTCTGGTATATAATGCTATATATTACTACTTTGAAATGCCAAAGTATTCTTTTTAAAAACAATTCAAAATGTTTATTTATTTTATGGATGTGAGTACACTGTCACTCTCTTCAGACACACCACAAGAGAGCATCAGACCCCATTACAGACGTGATCTACCATGTGATTGGTGGAAATTGAACTGAGGACATCTGGAAGAACTGTCAATTGTTCTTAACTGTTGAGCCATCTCTCCAGCCCCTGCCAAAGTAGTCTTATAGATTTTCTAATGGTGTAACATAGAAATCTCAATGTTCTAAGTTTACTGTCCTAACTATGAACAACTATTTTATAATACCCATGAAAATCCTGCTTTATTTCAATTTTTTTAAATGAGCTATTTCATTTGTATAATTTTATAAAGTATATGCATTCATGAAGAAGCCAGAATAGGGTATCAATCTTTTTATCTGGAATTACTTACATTCAGATAAGCTTTGCTTATTATGCTGAATCTAAAATTTGAATCCTAGTATGCAGGTGTCCCAGAAAGCATGCTTACTCATAATGTCCCAGTTCATAGAACAATTGAATACATAATAAGTATTCGATTCTATAGAAAGTAGTTTACTTCCTCTGTGTATTAGGGCCATATTTATTTTAGGATATACAAACATATAGCTATAGAGTAATCTGAAGATGAATTTTTACATAATTAATTTGAATATAAATTTATTTATTCATCTTATTGTTAACTACGTGCAATTAATCTGGTCAATATCTAACATGATGCTTCTGCAATCACATTCACAAATGCAAAAGTACACAAAAAGTCCTTGATAGAAAAATTGAAAAATTATTCCAAGAAAGAACAATTTTATACTAATGAGCTCAATTTAAAAAAAAAGGAAAAGAAAAGAATGAAAAACAAAACAAAACAGAACAAAACAAAAGCACTGTTATTGCATGTTGACAATCTCCAAAGAAATACATCAACCTTAGTAATTTATTACCCAGAAAGTTACCAGGCTCCTCTGATTTTCTGACCTTACAATGTTCCAACAAACACACTCTATACTCCCTGAGTATACAGATGAGGGATCTTCCAACATGCCTGTCCTAGCCAATGATTCATGGCCACAAAACCCACAGAACGTCTCCTAAGATCCCAATTGTGCCAGTTCCCTCCCAGGGTCTGCTTCTCCATGGGGTAGACAACCCCCTTCTGTAGAGGGCTAACTGGAGGGAGGGGAGCTTAGCAGTTCATGGGTGAATGCAGTGTGGGATCTTGGCTATCAATGAGTGAAGGAGCAAAGTACATACCTGCGAACAGTTTCTTAGAACTATTTTGGTTTATTGGAAGTAAAGGAGGGTATTTATGCCCCTGGGAATGTGACCAGGGTCTGTGAGGCAAGGTTGGCATGGCTGTATGCCATTGGCCTGGGTATATATATCATCTACATACATCTACATGTCTATAGCGTGTGTGTAGGGGGCATTATAAGGTCAAACAAGAAGTGAAATATGATAACTTTCAGAGGAATAAATTCTCACTAATGCTGATGGTTGGAGAGCAGACTTTATGTCACCAGGTTGGGAGACAGAAGGTAGCCAACTTCTGGCAAGGTACTTCAGGTTGACACTCCATCAACCCTTCCTTAATTTTTTTTATATTTCATTTATTATTACCCCCTAACTACTCTCCAACTCTTTCCACATCCCACCTCCTACCCACCCACCCACCTGTCTCCATTTGGATGTCCCATCCCTACCTGACTTCTAAACTTCCTGAGGCCTTCAATCTCTTGAGGGTTAGGTGCATCATCTCTGAATGAACACAGACCTGGTGCTCCTCTCCTGTATGTGTATTGGGGGCCTCATAGCAGCTGATCTATGCTGCCTGTTTGGTGGTCCACTGTTTGAGAGATCTCGGGGGTCCAGATTAATTGACATTGCTGGTCCTTCAACAGGATTGCCTTTCTCCTCAGCTTCTTTTAGCCTTCCCTAATTCAACAACAGGGGTCAGATGCTTCTGTCCATTGGTTGGGTGCAAATGTCTGCATTTGACTCTTGCAGCGGCTTGTTGGGTCTTCTGGAGTGAGGTTGTGCTAGCTCTGTTTTTCTGAGTGCCCCATAGCCTCAGTAATAGTTTCAGGCCTTGGGGCCTCCCCTTGAGGTGGATCCCACTTTGAGTCTGTCGCTGGACCTTCTTTTCCTCAGGCTCCTCTCCGTTTCCATCCCTGTAATTATTTTACATTGGAACAGTTATGGGTCAAAGTTGTGACTGTAGGATGACAACCCCATCCCTCACTTAATGTTCTGTCTTCCTGCTGGATGTGGACTCTATAAATTTGCTCTCTCTACTGTTGGGCATTTCATTTAAGGTCCCCTCCCTTTGAGTCCTGAGAGTCTCTCACTTCCCAGGTCTCTGGTGCATTCTAGAGATATTAACCATTTTTAAACTTTCTACTTTGTCTATTTCCAGATTACTTATTGAGAAATGATCAGTGAAGTGAACAGTGTTTCTTTTTTAATGTTATTATAAATTAACATATAATTAAAACTTTTAAATGAAAATTTCCTGTTAGTACAAGCAGAGAGGCTTTCAGGGAATCTGTGAAGTTTTACATTATTTTTAACCTCTCCATATTATGTGTGTTCTTAGTACTGATCAATGGTAAAATTGTAATACCAAATTTCTATATCTAGCCATTAAAAATTATCCATTGATAGGTTTAACGTTCAAATACATATTTCTATTAAGCAAATGTATTTTGGTACAAGTACTATGATAAAATCAATTTCAAGTGTAAACGTTGCCTGAAATATCACACATAGGTCGACACCGGAATGCAATTCAGAAACAAACTTTCTAAACATGCAGATGTATGTAGCAATGGTCCTAAATATTTTTGTTGATCTCCAATTGAAATAATTAGGCTTTCATCCTTGTTCCAACATAGCTGGGCATGACTCCTGTTCTTTAAAGAATGCTAAGGTTTGTCCTGGGGAAACTTTACCTTTAAAGAATATTGTATGACAACAGTTTAAAGTTAAAGATGTTCTTTAGTATTTTCTAACATACTCTTTCAATACCAGTTAGAATCAGTGAGTAGGTGGTGGCATTAAGTTCTATATCTATGTCTGTGTTTTGTAAGTTTTGGAATACATTTAATAATCTCTGTGAATTTCATCTCCATAGACAAATCAGGGGCTATGTATGTCTCAGGTCCCTGATGTTCTGCACATTTTAATTTACTATTTTCAGATTATCTGATATTGATTTTTGTATCTTACTGTTCACTGAGAGTGTTCTTCTGTTTCTAAAATTTATTCTGTGAAAAGAACCTCACATTCTAACCATAGTATCTTTTCATGCGATAGATACTCACTGTCTGAATCTAAAGGTCAAGACTATAATATGTTATGCTGTGGTTTTTTTTTTTTGTTGTTGTTGTTTCAAAAATCCTTTGAGGGGAATTAATAAGGATGTGATATTCCTTATAGCATCTCCTCTTGTCCCAATCTATTGCAAATTACACTGACTTTTAAGAAGAAGGCCTCTATCACTTCATTATTACAGAGATAATATATATCCAAGGTAGATTGGTAAATTCTTATAAAGTACACATATTATTATTTATCTTACTGTACAAATATTGGTAGTGTGGCCAACTCCATTTGCTATAAATTAACTAAGGAAAGCAAGTACATGGACATGTCATTCATAGTAGCTTTATATAAATATTCTATTCAGAACCATTTCACATATTGCACTCTGGAATGAAGAAGAAATATCTCACTCAGGACATTAGATTTTGCAAGACTCAGGCTTAAAGGCTGTATATTAAATTTTGTAACAAGATTAGAGCAATTATTTAAAAATTTGGTAAGTCAAGGTAAATTTGTGATAAAGTAAAAAGTATATGAACTCATATTTATTTCTACATTTGATTGCAATTATATTATAGTCTAACATCAATAGCACCTATTAATAAGTGCTAGTTTTAAATGCTACAATAATTGAAACATTTGGGCCTAGATACACTGTCTCCAAAAAAAATAACAAACAAACAAACAAACAAACAAACAAACAAAAAAACACCAAAAAGCATTGCACCTAAAAGCAATGTATTTTCAAGAGGTGCTTAATTTATAAATTGTTGCTATTAAATAAAGTATTATGTTTTTCTTTAATATAGTACTTAAAATTTTTTGCATTTACATTGCCTAGTCCTTTAGCTATGCAGTATGAGCTCCTAATCAATTTTCTTTTAAGAAAAGAATTATTCTTTCAAAGACAACAAATAATGTTTGTGTTAGATAAAGTTAGGTGTGTATCCATGAAGAAAATGGACTTGGTATTTATGATTAGGGTATATAATGCTTTTAATCACTTTGGCTATGTTTTGTGGGTTTATGTGTGTGTGTGTGTGTGTGTGTGTGTGTGTGTGTGTGTGTGTGTGTGTGTGTGTTTTAATTGTTGTTGAGTTGAAAACAAACCTTATTCTTTTGTCTTTGGTTTCTCAGTTCTCCAGTAATGAATTCTTATACACAATAGTCTCCCCTGAATCTTGTGAAGATATTTATTACTATGTAACTGACCAAACATGTGTTTGGGAGATACTAAAATCTATTTTATGAGTTTATAAACTTATTCTTACTCCTAGATTCTCATTGTCAGTGATTCTAATCAGAATCTATGCTGTACATAGCTGTTTCATTCTCAGGGCTGTTTTAATCTGTTTTCTTTATTTTTTTAACTTTTTGTTTGTTTGTTTCTTTCTTTCTTTGTTTCTTTCTTTCTTCCTTCCCTTCCTTCCTTCCTTCCTTCCTTCCTTCCTTCCTTCCTTCCTTCCTTCCTTCCTTCCTTCCTTCTTTCTTTCTTTCTTTCTTTCTTTCTTTCTATTTATTTGTGTGTGTGTGTGTGTGTGTGTGTGTGTGTGTGTGTGTGTGTGTGTGTGTGGTTGTTCTCAGCACATTAACTTCTCCAAAGAATCCTCTGAGAATGATATCATAGGAACTGTTGAATTTAAAAATGGATTTGGAGATTAAAACGCTTTAAAAAATCAAAACAAGTTTTCAACATATAAACATGAAAATACATATATTCATAATTTTAAATTAACTTTAGTTTTTTCAGATATTTTTAAAGTTTCCATCGTAGACTTAATACATTTTCTAAGTACTTTTATCCTATAAATTTAATGTAAATGAAATAAATACCTAATAAAAATTTTCCTTTTAATCTAATTTACTTTTAAATTCCATTTCCTACTATCCTTTAAATTATTCCTCCCTCTCTCCTTTAAGTTGCATAATCTCTGTTGATCATCATTCAAGTTTGATATTTTTACACTAAGTTGCACTCCTCTGGTTTACTTGTTTATTTTAATTATTGTGTTTAACTTGAAAATCTCGATGATAATAGTTTGTGAATAGTCACATTATCCAGATTATAAAACATAACATATTTGAAATATTTTCCTTTGTTCTTTAAACAACTTTTCAGTAATTTCTCTACTGTAGTTAGTAGGATTTTCTATGAAATGTAACATATAGCTGATTTTGTATTCTCTTCCAATTTCCAAACCATTTTTCCAAACTAAACAGCTCACATTTTCCTGATGCTTTGTTATCAGGACACCCTTACTCTTTAGAAAGTAATGCAACAATTCCCTTCACCATCGTTTTCGTATTTGTTATTTTTTGTTTGTTGGTTTCAGGTAGTGCTGAATTATTTCCCATCTTGCAATTCCCTGATGTAAAATTTTAAAGTGTTTTGGATTTAAACACGTAGGTGATATATAAGTAATTTTAGCTGTTATCACTGGGTACCTCTATCTACCCAAATCCAGTTTTGCTATAAATCTAAAAGAAGTTTTGTTTATTGTTGTATTGTCTTCAGGAAACTTTGGAGCACAAGGTTAACTTAGTCAAAAGTGAGTTTCTTTGCAGATATATAAAACAATTCAATGCTTGAAGATTGCAATGTCACTTAAGAGTCTCTTCCTAGTTTTCTAATCTGATATAGATTATATCTCCAGCAAAGCTACCTGCGTTTTCTTTATTCCCTTTCTCTTGAATATTACTTGTTTTGGGGAGGATCCTTAGCAATATTTTTACCACAGTGATTCAAACAAAGCAAATTCATTCTGAAAGGACATCACATCACCTTGTTTATTGCTTGCTTCTCCAAGGTGTCAGTCTTTCCATCATGGCTCAAGAGTGGAAACTGGTCACCCACAGAAATTTTTCTCAGTGGCTTACCTAAGAGCAGAAATACAGGTAGATAGTTATGCTCTGGTCATTGTGGCTTATTTTTGTTTTTGTTGTTGTTGTAAGTTTTACACAAGGAAGACAATGGCAAGGATATAGTTTTTAAATATTCCATAATCAATATAAAACGTTTCTAAAACTAGTCTTGCAATAACCCTCACTAAGAACTTAATTTCGGTTCTTTCCAGATTGTGGCTAATATAAATAAGGCTGCTATGAATGGAGTGGAACATGTGTCCTTGTTATGTGTTGGAGCAGCATTGGTTATATATGCACAGGGTTGGTATACATGTTTCCTCAAATAGTACTATGTCCAACTTTCTGAGGAACCACCAGAGTAATTTTCAGAGTGGTTGTATCGTCTTGCAATCCCATCAATCCCAACAATGGAGGAGTGTTCCTCTCTTTCCACATCCTTGCCAATATCTGCGGTCACCTGAGTTATTAGCCATTATTAGTTATTATTTATCACCTGACCTTAGCCATTCTGATTGGTGTGAGGTGGTTTTTAAGGGCTGTTTTGATTTGTATTTCCCTGATGATTAAAGATGTGTGGAACAGTTCCTTAGGTGCTTCTTGGCCATTCTAGAGCCCTCAGTTGAGAATATTTTTTTACTGTAACAAGGGCAGCGTTTTTTTAAATGTATTTTAACTAAAATAGAATAACATTATTTTCTCATTTAATTTGATTTCCTCCAGCTCTTTGCAGATATTCTCACTCCAACTCTACCAAAGTACCCACCTCTCAAATTGACAGGCTCTTTTTAAATATTTCATCACTAACATACATTTACATATATATTTGTATATATTTTTCATAAATATATATAAATATAGATGCAATCTGTTGAATCAGTTTCTACTGTTGATGTGTATATGATTTTAGAACTGACCATATTGTGTTGGAAAATCAATAAGGGTCTCATTTTTGGAACAGGTCAATTCTCCTTTCAGTAACTATTTTCATGAGAAAAATGTATTAAACCTAGATTTCTGGTACTCTTTTTTTTTAATTTATTTTTTCCATTTTATTGTATATTTTTTCTATTTACATTTCAAATGTTATCCCCTTTCCATGTCTCCACTCCTGAAACCCCCCTATTTAATCCTTCATCCCCTACCTTATGAGAGTGCTGCCCCAATCCCGTACCCACTCCTGCCATCCCACCCTGGCATTCCCATACACTGGGACATCAAACCCCCTCAGGCTTCTCCTCCCACTGATATCCAATAAGGCAATCCTGTACCACATATGCAACAGGAGCCTTGGGACCCTCCATATGTATTCTTTGCTTGGTGGTCCAGTCCACAGAAGCTCTGAATGGTCTGGCCAGTTGACACTGTTGCTCCTCCTATGGGGCTGTAAACCCTATCAGCTGCTTCAGTCCCTTCTCCACCTCCTACCTTGAGAACCTTGTGATCAGTCCAAATGTTGGATACAAGAGTCCCCCTCTGTATTTGTCAGGCTCTGGTGGAACCTCTCAGGAGACAGCTATATCAGGTTCCTGTCAGCAAGAACTTCCCTACATTCCCAATAGCCTCCAGGTTTGGAAACTATGTATGGGATGAATCTCTGTGTGGGGCAGTCTCTGAATGGCCTTTTCTTCAGTCTCTGCTCCACACTTTGTCTCCATATTTTCTCCTGTGTGTATTTTGTTCCTACTTCTAAGAAGCACTGAAACAACCACACTTTGGTCTTTGTTCTGCTTGAGCTTCATGTGGTCTGTGAATTGTATCTTGGATATTCTGAACTCCTAGGCTAATAATCCACTTATCATTGAGAACATACCATGTATCTTCTTTTGTGACTAGGTTATCTCTCTCAGAAAGATATTTTAAATTTCCATCCATTTGCCTGCAAATATCATGGAGTCATTGTTTTGAATAGCAGAGTAGTATTCTTTTGTGTAAATGTCCCACATTTTCTGTATCCATTCCTCTGTTGAGAGACATCTGGGTTGTTTCCAGCTTCTGGCTATTATAAATAAGGCTGCAAGGAGTATGAGTCCTTATTACATTTTGGAATGTCTTCTGGGTATATTCCCAGGAGTGGTATAGCAGGTCCTCAAATAGTACTATGTCCAATTTTCTAACCAACAGACTGAGTTCCAGAGAGGTTGTACCGGCTTGCAATCCAGAAATGGAGGAATGTTCCTCTTTCTCCACATCCTCAGTGACATCTGCTGAGCCATCTGAGTTTTTGGTCTATGTCATTCTGACTGGTAAGAGGTAGAATCTCAGAATCATTTTGATTTGCATTTCTCTGATGACTAAGGATGTTGAACATTTCCTTAGGTGTGCCTCTGGGCATTCAAGTTTCCTCAGTTGAGAATTCTCTGTTTAGCTGTATTCCCCATTTTTAAATAGGGTTATTTGGTTCTCTGGAGTCTTACTTTTTGAGTGTGTGTGTGTGTGTGTGTGTGTGTGTGTGTGTGTGTGTGTGTACTGGATATTAGTCCTCTATCGGATGTAGGGTTGTTAAAGATCTTTTCCCAATCTGTTATTTGGCATTTTGCTCTATTGGCAGTATCCTTTGCCTTACAGAAGCTTTGTAATTTTTTTAAGTCCAATTGTCAATTGTTGGTCTTAGAGCATAAGCCATTGGTGTTCTGTTCAGGAAAGTTTCCACTGTGACCGTGTGTTCAAAGCTTTCACCCACTTTCTCCTCTATAAGTTTCAGTGTATCTGGTTTTATGTGGAAGTCCTTAATCCACTTGGACTTGAGCTTTATGCAGGGAGATAAGAATGGATCAATTTTGAACACCAGTTGAAGCAGCACCATTTGTTGAAAATGCTATCTTTTTTCCACTGGATGGTTTTAGCTCCTTTGTCAAAGATTAAGTGACAATAGATGTGTGGTTTAATTTCTGGGTGTTCAATCCTAATCCCTTGATCTATCTACGTGCCACTGTACCGATAACCTGCAGTTTTTTAAAATATTTTTATTAGGTATTTTCTTCATTTACATTTCCAATGCTATCCCAAAAGTCCCCCATACCCTCCCCCCCACTCCTCTACCCACCCACTCCCATTTTTTTTTTTTTTTTTTTTTTTTGGCCCTGGTGTTCCCCTGTACTGGGGCATATAAAGTTTGCAAGTCCAATGGGCCTCTCTTTCCAGTGATGGCCGACTAGGCCATCTTTTGATACATATGCAGCTAGAGTCAAGAGCCCTAGAGTACTGGTTATTTCATAATGTTGTTCCACCTGTAGGGTTGCAGATCCCTTTAGCTCCTTGAGTACTTTCTCTAGCTCCTCCATTGGGGGTCCTGTGATCCATCCAATAGCTGACTGTGAGCATCCAGTTTTCTGTGTTTGCTAGGCCCCAGCATAGTCTCACAAAAGAGAGCACTATCTGGGTCCTTTCAGCAAAATCTTGCTAGTGTGTACAATGGTGTCAGCGTTTGGAAACTGATTATGGAATGGATCCCCGGATATGGCAGTCTCTAGATGGTCCATCCTTTCATCACAGCTCCAAACTTTGTCTCTGTATCTCCTTCCATGGGTGTTTTGTTCCCAATTCTAAGAAGGTGCAAAGTGTCCACACTTTGGTCTTTGGTCTTTGTTCTTCTTGAGTTTCATGCGTTTAGTAAATTGTATCCTAAGTTTCTGGGCTAATATCCATGGTTATTGAGAATTTAGCTGGTTATAGAAGCCTGGACTGGCATTTGTATTCTCTTAGGCTCTGTATGAGAACTGCCCACAATCTTCTGCCTTTTAGAGTCTCTGGTACAAAGTCTGGTGTAATTCTGATGGGTCTGCCTTCATATGTTACTTGACCTTTTTCTGTTACTGCGTTACTGCTTTTGAATATTTCTTTTTTTTTTCTCCACTTGGTGTTTTGAATTTTTTGTGATAGGAATTTTTTTTTTTCTGATTCAGTCTGTTTAGTGTTCTGTAGGCCTCTTGTATATTTATGGGCATGCCTTTCTTTAAGTTAGGGAAGTTTTCTTCTATAATTTTTCTGAAGATATTTATTTACCCTTTAGTTTGGGAATCTTTGCTCCCTTCTATGCCTATTATACTTAGGTTTGGTCTTCTCATTTTGTCTGGGATTTCCTGGATTTTTTTTCCTGGATGTTTTTAGTTACTTTATTGCATTTTAGCAATTGACAATTGGAATTAAATTGGTATTTAAAAATAGAACAACTAGGATGTTGTTGTTGGTTTTTTTTGTTTTTTTTTTTTTTTTTTTTGTCTAAGTAGTAATAATGGTGGCATATAGTATGAATATATCAAATATATTATACAGAAGCAATATTACACATTGAAGGTTCTGACAAATGCTTAATTATGGTCTTATTGATGAAAGAACACACTTTATTACTGGATATTATTGAACATTTCACAAAGTTATTTTACAAAATGTGTGTTTTGTGTGTGTGTGTGTGTGTGTGTGTGTGTGTTCATGTGTGTGTGTGCATGTGTATGTTTATGAGTACTTTTTAGTATGGAATTATATTCCCCACACATTACCTATCTCATGAAAATATGGCAACTCTTATTTGTATGTATACTTTAAGATACTTTCTGCTTATCTGTCTTATAGATTTTTTACATGTGATTACTTGTTTATTATAGATGCATTAATATTACTACAAATGTATTGTAGTATTCTTGTGATTTATAGAAGTGTAAAAATAGACTATTTAGCCATAAACAGTTAAACATTAGTATGTTGTAAAATGTCTTGTATAAAGGTCAAGCATCTTTGATTAATTGTGAGTCAAAGCTGCACTCATTTCCATGCACTTTCATATGGTTTTTCATCTAGTTTTTTCTAGTAACAGTCTAAAGATTTTTAATCAATAATTTAATAACAGTACCTAATGTTCACCTTGGTATATAAACAGTCTTTTTATTGTTCTAGATATTAAGAATGAATGAGGAACTCGAGGATCAACTATCCCTGAGAATGTCTCTGATGAATTAGGCATTAGTGTGAAAATTTCTCCCGTAATTAATTCATTAGTCTCTGACTAGAATTTTATTTTGCAGAATCTGACTGTGTAAACACAATTATAGCTTTCAGAAAGCTGTTCTTCAATTAATAGCTAGACTCTTTTAGCATTATTATATATAAAATAAAGAGTAATGAAGTCACAGAAAATCTATAAATTTGTAGTTCAGTGGTCGAGGTGAAAGT
Organism: Mus musculus; assembly: GCF_000001635.26. Lineage (NCBI taxonomy): Eukaryota > Metazoa > Chordata > Mammalia > Rodentia > Muridae > Mus > Mus musculus. The sequence goes on along the minus strand of NC_000067.6, from coordinate 49,948,839 downwards.
TGTTCTAAACTTTAAAATCATATGTGAGGACAGGTTCAGGAGAACATAAAAATCATCTCACAATGAACATAGCAGAGGTTGACTAATGCTTTATATGACCCAGTGTACTTGACCTAATGTAAATTTTCCAGGAAGACAAAAAACACAAAAACAACTACAAAAAGTTGTGCTTTATTTTTTTGGTAAGATTTGGATGTGTTTACTTCAGAATTCTCAAAATGTGTTAATTATTATAGAAATATTATAAGTAGTCAGGGGTTATCATAGTGAAATATTTATCTTAATCTGGATACAAGAACCCAATTGAGAAACTTTAATTTCATTAGTTCTGACAATAAATCAATGCAACCTTCATAATGCCAAAAAAAAAATCTAAATGTTGTAAAGGTACTATTTATATTACTATACAGGATTTTATATCTAAAATTATTTAACAATTTCTTTGTTAATCTATAAATTTCTTATTAATATTTTTACATCGTTATTATGGGTGAACAACAAACCTTATACATCTTCCAGAAATAGTCAACTTTCTTTTGAATATATTCAAAATATATTTGCCTTTGGGGCATCAAGTGTCTAAAGGAGTAGGCTCTTCCTCTGCTACTGAGTCCAGACAAGGAAGTCCTCTTCTACAAATGTGCAAGAGCGCTGGACCAGGCATGTATGGTCTTTAGTTGGTGACTCAGTCTCTTTTTTTTTTTAATTAGGTAATTATTTCATTTACATTTCCAATGCTATCCCAAAAGTCCCCCACACCCTCCCACACCCACTCCCCCACCCACCCACTCCCACTTCTTGGCCCTGGCATTCCCCTGTACTGAGGCATATAAAGTTTGCAAGACCAATAGGCCTCTCTTTCCACTGATGGATGACTAGGCCATCTTCTGATACATATGCAGCTAGAGACCTGAGCTCTGGGGGGTACTGGTTAGTTCATAATGTTGTTCCACCTATAGGGTTGCAGATCCCTTTAGCTCCTTGGGTACTTTCTCTAGCTCCTCTATTGGGGGCCCTGTGATCCATCCAAGAGCTGACTGTGAGCATCCACTTCTGTGTTTCCTAGGCCCCGGCATAGTCTCACTAGAGACAGCTATATCAGGGTCCTTTCAGAAAAATCTTGCTAGTGTATGCAATGGTGTCAGCGTTTGGAGGCTGAGACATGCTCCACTATGTTCATAGCAGCCTTATTTATAATAGCCAGAAGGTGGAAAGAACCCAGACGCCCCTCAACAGAGGAATGGATACAGAAAATGTGGTACATTTACACAATGGAGTACTACCCAGCTATTAAAAAGAATGAATTTATGAAATTCCTAGGCAAATTGATGGACCTGGAGGGCATCATCCTGATTGAGGTAACTCAATCACAAAAGAACTCACATGATATGTACTCACTGATAAGTGGATATTAGCCCAGAAACTTAGAATACCGAAGATATAAGATACAATTTGCAAAACACATGAAGCTCAAGAAGAACGAAGACCAAAGTGTGGATACTTTGCCCCTTCTTAGAATTGGGAACAAAACACCCATGGAAGGAGTTACAGAGACAAAGTTTGGAGCTGAGACGAAAGGATGGACCATCTAGTGACTGCCATACCCGGAGTGACTCAGTGTCTTGGAGTTTCCAGAGATCTAGATTAGTTGGCCCTCTTGGTCTTCCTATGGAGTTATTGTCCCCTTTGCTTCTTTCAATTCTTCCCCTGTCTATTCCATAGGAATCTCAAACTTCAGTCCAATGCTTGGCAGTACCTACATCTGTCTCAATCAGCTTCTGGTATAGCCTCATGGAGGACAGCCATGCTAGGCTCATGTCTGCAAGTACAAATGCTAGTGTGTGTGTGTGTGTGTGTGTGTGTGTGTGTGTGTGTGTGTAATTGTAGTGTGTACCCATCATAAAGAAAATTTCCCTTTGCATTATAGTCTATTGCAGACAAATACATCCAATCAAAATGCAGAATAGTTGATTCCAGTCTTAATAGCTATTGAGTCTACAAACAACTACAGCAGCTAAGTTTCAAGGGTCATTGCTGAAGAATGGACAGAGAGACTGTAACTTTAATGTGAGAATGTGTCATCTACCAATATAAAAAACTACATTCATAAAGTCTCACCAGTGCAACTACTGAACTATGAGATGAACAAGGACAAACAAATATAATCATACTTATATGACTGAGGTAATACCATGAGGCCTCAATCCAACACAAAAATATATCAACACCCTGAGAATGATGCTAAATAAATAGCCATCCTCAGAGAAAAAAAAACCAACATTAGTCATCCAAATAAACTGAGAATCCCTGAACATATAAGAAACATTAAACAGACTCAACAAGTCATATTTAGGGAAACACACACACACACAAACAAGCACACACACACAAATGATATTATGTTATATTATAAAAAAAATTGAAAGTTTGAACAGAAGTGTAGATGGGAATGTTTAGAGGCAAGAAAGGGAAGAAACATTGGCATAATTATGTTATAATCTCCAAAAATTAAACAAATAACAATTGACATCTTAAAGTAGAATTAAAGTTTTTATCTGCTCAATATTCTTAAATATCAGGCAAATGAAACCAAAACCTACTCTAAGATTCTATTTCACTTTAGTCAGAATGGCTATCATCATGAAAAGAGAGAAATAATAATGGTAAAATGAGAAGACAGAAAAGAGGAGCCTTTATTTCTTTATGCTAGGGTTATACACCCCAAACATTATGAAAAGCATGATGGAAATGAAAAGCATGATGGAAGTTTCTCTCTCTCTCTCTCTCTCTCTCTCTCTTTCTTAAGAAATTACTGAGCACTAGGTTTACATGTGACACACATTCACATGAGCAAATAAACATGGATTAGGTACAAAAATTTAACAAATCTATCTTTAAAAATTAAAACTGGAACTACTGTATGACCAAACCAGACAATTTCTGGAAACATGAATGAATGATTCTACATCTTCCACAGACAGACTTAGAATAACTAAGCTTAATGTTGCCTTTTTTCAATATCAAAGAAATTTAACCAGTCTGATGGAAGCATGAATTTCCCAAAAAGCGTATAGGGGAGTTAGTCCTGAATATTAGTGGTAAACAAGAGGCCTTGCCTCAAGCAAGATGAACTGTAAATATCAACACTGACAATCTTCTTCTGATATTCACACAGTGTGATATATCATAGGAGCCCACATATACTCATACTTACAAATGTATATGCAAATATGTATACACAGAGATATATAAAATATAACATGGAAGTAAGGTGATGAAAGGATTAAAAGGTAAAAGGATATCCCACAAGAGTATTGGGAAGAAGAGAAGCAGAGTAATAATAATAATAATAATAATAATAATAATAATAATAATAATAATAATGTTAAGCTAAAAAGAGAATAGAAAAACTATATCCATGCTGATTTACATCCACCCAAATAATTGCTTGTATTTTAGTTCTAGTACTTTAATATTATTACAAGCTTTCATTTGAATTTGACCTTGGTGTTTTGATATGCTTGTGGTTTTTATTTTTGTTATTTTGTTGTTGTTGTTGTTGTTGTTTTATTTTGTTTTGTAATGAGATTTGTTCTAGAATATCACCTGTTCTGGGATTGTGGGTGTGATCTGCCATGCACAGTGTTGTTGTTTCTTTTAATTTATGTAGGTACATTTTAAATAATTTTGTTGTGCTTAGTTATATTAGGTCTTTTAAAAATAATTGACTATTCAGTGTTATTCTGTAACAAGTGTTTTTATTATATTATATATCATTCTGATTTTTGGTAATTATGCAAGTATAGCAAGTATAGCATGCTAAGCTCCGAGTTCTAAGTGTCTTGAGGCCACAGAGGAAGGCTGAAAGCAGCCTGACTTCTTCCATTTCAGGATTCATGCTTGACGACTCCTTTTACACAGTTCTTGAACAGGCAAACAAGATTATAGTGCTGGAAGTTAGATTTCTGTTTGGTGGGGGGCTGGGATCAATGAATGGTAGAGAAGGATGATAGGTGGTTTCAAACTTTTTCTCTTAAAATTTTAGAAATCTAATATTGAATTTTAATTTTACTTAAATAAATAAATAAGTAAATGTCCCAACCTCTACCTATCTCATTTCTGACAAAGTGGTGGTAAGAGGAAAGGAGTAGAACCCAAATGCTCTTTTTAGAGACATTAAATGTATGTATATTATTTCCCTTCAGTATTGTGCTTTTTCTTTTTGTTTTTCTTTCTTTCTTTTCCTCTTTCTTTCTTTCTTTCTTTCTTTCTTTCTTTCTTTCTCTCTCTCTCTCTCTCTCTCTCTCTCTCTCTCTCTCTCTCTCTCTCTCTCTCTCTCTTTCTCTCTTTCTTTCTTTCTCTGTGGATGCTCACAGTCAGCTAATGGATGGATCATAGGGCTCCCAATGGAGGAGCTAGAGAAAGTAGCCAAGGAGCTAAAGGGATCTGCAACCCTATAGGTGGAACAACATTATGAACTAACCAGTACCCCGGAGCTCTTGACTCTAGCTGCATATGTATCAAAAGATGGCCTAGTCGGCCATCACTGGAAAGAGAGGCCCATTGGACTTGCAAACTTTATATGCCCCAGTACAGGGGAACGCCAGGGCCAAAAAGGGGGAGTGGGTGGGTAGGGGAGTGGGGGTGGGTGGGTATGGGGGACTTTTGGTATAGCATTGGAAATGTAAATGAGCTAAATACCTAATAAAAAATGGAAAAAAAAGAAATTATGACCTTGCAATGCTTTATGAGTTTATTGAAACTTTTCATTCTCCTATATTTTTCAGTAGATTAGAATACTTTGTCTATGAAAAAGTATGAAAATTCTTGGGTGTGTGCTTAATTGATGACTGATTTATTCCAAATATATCATGAGGAATATGGAGATCTATCAATCAATTTCTCAATCCATTCATTTGTTACTTGACTTAATGGAGAGCTCCACAGATCATTATCACCATATCCTGCTCGCAGAATATTTAAACAGGAAGGGACTTCAGCAGCCCTCTACAGTAGTCCTCTGTTTTATAAATGAATAAATAGCTCTTCATAGGGAGAACATAACTTATTCAATGCTATATACCTAGAGCTATCCAAAGCATAATTATACTGGCATCAAAATTTTAATACTTACAGAAAAGTTTTAAAATATTCACTTTTCTTTCCATGACTCATTCAAATATGCTGAAGCTACTTTCATTTTTTTAATGTAATCATCAAAATCTAAGGTCAAAATGACCTGACTTTATATGAGTTTCAATTATCTTTATTGTACTAGATTTCATCCAGACTTTTATATTCCATTTAGTTATCACATTTTCATAATCCTACACACTTACCTCATTTTCCACAACTTGTAAACATTTTTCATCACCCACTGACTTTAATGAGACTGCATCTTTAGCAAGACTCTTAAAGATAACAAGTCAAGAATTTTCATATCACCAAAATTTTGTTATTCTAATTATGTCACATGCTAATATTTGGATTAAAACATATCAGACACAATATCATTGTTATTAGGCATAATATGAGAACACCAGTATGATGTAAATTCTAAATTCCAATGACATTATCTGTAGTTGTGTGTCTCAGATTTTGTTTATGGTTTATCATTTGAAAGTTAACACTTTCATTTTATAATGAATTAGCATTTTGGTACTATAGTATCATGGAAATATTTTATACCACACAAAAATGTTGACAGTTATTCCACCACACTTTGCGGACTTCATTTATAGTAGTTCTTCCTAATGTTATCTATAGCTTTTCATCAATATAAAACAGCTATCAGTAACTCAGTGTATATTTTTTACAAAAATTTATTTACATTGTATTGATTAGTATCTAACTGCCATCTTGTCAAACTTAATGCCACCTAAGAAAAGTGCTTCAGTTAAGATAATTTCTTAAACTAGTTTTCCAGTGAGCACTTTTGAGAAGGATTGTTAAAATTGTTAAGGTAGTCTACTCTGTAGGATGCAGCTCAACGCTACAAGAATAACAGAGTAAGCAAGCGAGGTTACTTTAAGTGTGGATGTGATGCCTTAAATTCCTTGCTTGACTTCCAACCATGACAACTGTAACCTGGCATTGTAAAGTAAAATCACCTACATTGTTGTAGTTGTTGTTGTTGTTTTGTTTTGATTTTGCTGTTTGTTGTTTTGTTTCATTTCTTGTGAAGGGATTTATCATAGCTACAGAAATGGAAATAGAAAAACTCATAGCAGAGTCCCATTGTTAAAATTGTTTCATCTGTGGTCACTGTGAATTACTTCAGAATTTTACATTGCTTTTTATAAAATAGTCAGTTTTTTTTAGTATTTGCATAATTTCTAAACTTACTGTTTTTTCTATCTCCACATTCCATGTGCTAAAATTGCTGGTAAGTGACACCATGTCTTTAAAGTAATTGTAATACTTTATTTATTGTGAATTTTACTTACAAAATATGCTTGGAATGTTAGGTATATGGCATGTTGCTGTTTTTAGAACACTCAGGAGACAGTTGTAAGAATGCATGATGATTAATTCATTTAAGCATATATGTATGCACACATATATAGTTCTTTGTACCCACTTGTGTTTTATCTTTGAATTTTAAATTATTTCTGTTAGTATAAAGCCAATTCACAGAACTAGAAATATACTTGCCTTCATGTTCAACACCAGTATACAGTATACATATAAAATAGATTTAAAATTCCTAAGTAATGAAAAAGGAGATTTAGCTGCAGACTCTACATTTGTGAAATTCCATTTATTTTTAGGATTACATTGTCTCTTGTTTAGAGGGTAATCAAAGATACTATTTTGCAAAATTACTTAGTATAGTTACTCTTTTTTTTTTTCATTTTACTAGTTTGATTACTCAGTTGGTTTCAGCAGTTTTATGTTAATGTGTTACAGATTGTTTTGTTTATATATTCGGTGAAATGAATATTTTCCTACCTTTTCTGGTAAATGTAAGTTGATGATAGAAATTTGGCTAATATTGATAAATACATAGCAAATATATAAGCCTTTATTTAACACTGCTCACTGCACATAGAAAAGCTTCACCACTCAGTCTATTAATTTCATTTGCCATGTATTCTCAATACATACTTAAGTCTTAGGGTAAATATTTTTCTCTTGATGCTGTAGCTGGGTTGTTTTGTTTCTTCCAGGAATGACCAAAAATGAAATCATTCACAATATAGTGCTTGGTATCTGACTGTATGCATCTCAAAAAGGTATTTAAAATTCATTTATTTGGTTGTATTGGTTGCAACTCATATCAATGAAAAATATAGTTTAAAAAACATTTTTACACAATTGCTGTGCCATGTTAAATATCTTTGAACATTTTTCAGGTGTTTTTCAAGTTCTGAACTCATCAACAAGAAAACTTAAAGCATTTTAACTTATGTATTATTTTTATTGGGTATATTTTATTTACTCTAGCATTATGTAAAGCATATTTTATATATGATTATCTGCAACTATGTCAGTCTGACATATGTGTTGATACATAGGCAACTTTGGTACACCTTTTTGGGGGAGCATTTTAAGTTTTGCAACAGTCCTCATCTCATATGCTTACATTCTTCTTCCAAAACCAACTTTGTCCACATCTATGGCATATCTACCTGTAGCTACTAAGGTTGTAGTCTATCGGGCATGGATAGCTTTCATGACCTCAGTGCACAGTGGAGGACTACTTTTTCTTAGGAGGGATTCTTGTCTACCTGACCTCTCGAATCCCTCTCCATGCAAATGAGATCACCCCAGAAATTTAAACTTAACGAAGTCCTTGAAACTTCACCTGAAGAAGAACCCCTTCTCACTCTCTGAGGTTCATATATATATATCTTGTTTCATCCTGAAAAAAGTATATAACCACAAGCTATTTTGTTGGTTAAGGTCTAAGAGAGCTGATTTCTATAAGATCTGTATCACTGAAGAACTGTAACATTGAAGAGATATGACACTGAAATGTTCAGGGCCCTCCTCCCCCTGGAATTCACTGCTGTATTGGGATCCTGCTGGCCCACAAATTCGGATTTGCTCTATCCTTCTCTGCTTGGTTTGCAGCAGCAGCTACACATCCTAAGGGAAGAAGAGCAAAGTGAAACCATATCAACTCAGTCTTGAGGTATTGTTATTAGTAAAATTCCATGATTTATAGTACTATTCATTATTTCAAACTTCTATCAGCTTTCACAAATATATATTCATATGTGATAACTAATATAGATGGTATAAAATCATTTTAAGCCCTTAGTGTCTACTACACTGGACTTCTTAGTTTCTTCCATTATAAATAATAAAAGAAGTGTCTCTTAATTATGATTATAAATTTGCTATTTCTCACAATATATTTTATGTCACCTCATATACTTTGCAAATATTTAACATTCAATGTTTATTTGGAAGTTTGTAAAATTATTAAAACTTTAATTTTTTTTATTTATTATGTATTTTCCTCAATGACATTTTCAATGCTATCCCAAAAGTCCCCCATACCCTCCCCCCCCCACTTCCCTACCCACCCATTCTCATTTTTTTGGCCCTGGTGTTCCCCTGTACTGGGGCATATAATATTTTTGTGTCCGATGGGCCTCTCTTTCCAGTGATGGCTAACTAGGCCATCTTTTGATACATATGTAGCTAGAGTCAAGAGCTCCCAGGTACTGGTTAGTTCATAATGTTGTTGCACCTACAGGGTTGCAGATCTCTTTAGCTCCTTGGATACTTTCTCTAGCTCCTCCATTGGGGGCCCTGTGATCATCCAATAGCTGACTATGAGCATCCACTTATGTCTTTGCTAGGCCCCTGCCTAGTCTCACAAGAGACAGCTATATCTGGGTCCTTTCAGCAAAATCTTGCTAGTGAATGCAGTGGTGTCAGCGTTTGGAAGCTGATTATGGGGTGAATCCCTAGATAAGGCAGTCTCTAGATGGTCCATCTTTTTGTCGCAGCTCCAAATTTTGTCTCTGTAACTCCTTCCATGGGTGTTTTGTTCCCAATTCTAAGAAGGGGCACAGTGTCCACACAATGGTCTTCATTCTTCTAGAGTTTCATGCATTTGGCAAATTGTATCTTATATCTTGGGTATACTAAGTTTTGGGCTAGTATCCACGTATCAGTGAGTACATATTGTGTGAGTTCCTTTGTGATTGTGTTAACTCGCTCAGGATGATGCCCTCCAGGTCCATCCATTTGCCTAGGAATTTCATAAATTCATTCTTTTTAATAGCTGAGTGGTACTCCATTGTGTAAATGTACCACATTTTCTGTATCCATTCCTCTGTTGAGGGGCATCTGGGTTCTTTCCAGCTTCTGGCTATTATAAATAAAACTGCTATGAACATAGTGGAGCATGTGTCCTTCATACCGTTTGGGACATTTTCTGGATATATGCCCAGAAGAGGTATTGCTGGATCCTCCGGTAGTACTATGTCCAATTTTCTGAGGAACCGCCAGACTGATTTCCAGAGTGGTTGTACAAGCTTACAATCCCACCAACAGTGGAGGAGTGTTCCTCTTTCTCCACATCCTCGCCAGCATCTGCTGTCACCTGAATTTTTGATTTAGCCATTCTGACTGGTGTGAGGTAGAATCTCAGGGTTGTTTTGATTTGCATTTCCCTGATAATTAAGGATGTTGAACATTTTTTCAGGTGCTTCTCTGCCATTCGTTATTCCTCGAGTGAGAATTCTTTGTTCAATTCTGAGCCCCATTTTTTAATGGGGTTATTTGATTTTCTGGAGTCCACCCTCTTTAGTTCTTCATATATATTGGATATTAGTCCCCTATCTGATTTAGGATAGGTAAAGATCCTTTCGCAATCTGTTGGTGGCCTTTTTGTCTTATTGACAGTATCTTTTGCCTTGCAGAAGCTTTAAAGTTTCATGAGGTCCCATTTGTCGATTCTAGATCTTACAGCACAAGCCATTGTGGTTCTATTCAGGAATTTTTCCCCTATGCCCTTCGAGGCTTTTCCACACTTTCTCCTCTATAAGTTTCAGTGTCTCTGGTTTTATGTGAAGTTCCTTGATCCACTTAGATTTGACCTTAGTACAAGGAGATAGGAATGGATGGATTCGCATTCTTCTACATAATAACAACCAGTTGTGCCAGCACCACTTGTTGAAAATGCTGTCTTTCTTCCACTGGATGGTTTTAGCTCCCTTGTCGAAGATCAAGTGGCCATAGGTGTGTGGGTTCATTTCTGGGTCTTCAATTCTATTCCATTGGTCTACATGTCTGTCACTATGCCAGTACCATGCAGTTTTTATCACAATTGCTCTGTAGTAAAGCTTTAGGTCAGGGATGGTGATTCCACCAGAGGTTCTTTTATCCTTGAGAAGAGTTTTTGCCTTCCTAGGTTTTTTGTTATTCCAGATGAATTTGCAATTTGCTCTTTCTAATTCGTTGAAGAATTGAGTTGGAATTTTGATGGGGATTGCATTGAATTTGTAGATTGCTTTTGGCAAGATAGCCATTTTTACAATGTTGATACTGCCAATCCATGAGAAGATCTTTCCATCTTCTGAGATCTTCTTTAATTTCTTTCTTCAGAGATTTGAAGTTTTTATCATACAGATCTTTTACTTCCTTAGTTAGAGTCACGCCAAGATATTATATATTATTTGTGACTATTGAGAAGGGTGTTGTTTCCCTAATTTCTTTCTCAGCCTGTTTATTCTTTGTGTAGAGAAAGGCCATTGACTTGTTTGAGTTAATTTTATATCCTGCTACTTCACAGAAGCTATTTATCAGTTTTAGGAGTTCTCTGGTGGAATTTTTAGGGTCACTAATATATACTATCATATCATCTGCAAAAAGTGATATTTTGACTTCCTCTTTTCCAATTTGTATCCCCTTGATCTCCTTTTGTTGTCGAATTGCTCTGGCTAGGACTTCAAGAATAATGTTGAATAGGTATGGAGAGAGTGGACAGCCTTGTCTAGTCCCTGATTTTAGTAGGATTGCTTCAAGCTTCTCACAATTTACTTTGATGTTGGCTACTGGTTTGCTCTAGATTGCTTTTATCATGGTTAGGTATGGGCCTTGAATTCCTGATCTTTCCAAGACTTTTATCATGAATGGGTGTTGGATCTTGTCGAATGCTTTTTCCGCATCTAAGGAGATGATCATGTGGTTTTTGTCTTTGAGTTTGTTTATATAATGGATTACGTTGATGGATTTCCATATATTAAACCATCCCTGCATCCCTGGAATAAAACCTACTTGATCAGGATGGATGATTGCTTTAATGTGTTCTTGGATTCGGTTAGCAAGAATTTTATTGAGGATTTTTGCATCTATATTCATAAGGGAAATTGATCTGAAGTTCTCTATCTTTGTTGGATCTTTCTGTGATTTAGGTATCAGAGTAATTGTGGCTTCATAGAATGAGTTTGATTATTTCCTGCAATCTACTCCTCTTGGGTGAATTTTCTTCCTTCTTTTCTAGAGCTTTTAGATGTGTTGTCAAGCTGCTAGTGTGTGTTCTTTCTAGTTTCTTTTTGGAGGCACACAGAGCTATGAGTTTCCCTCTTAGAAATGCTTTCATTGTGTCCCATAGGTTTGGGTATGTTGTATCTTCATTTTCATTAAACTCTAAAAAGTCTTTAATTTCTTTCTTTATTCCTTCCTTGACCAAGGTGTCATTGAGAAGAGTGTTGTTCAGTTTCCACGTTAATGTTGGCTTTCCAATATTTATGTTGTTATTGAAGATCAGCCTTAGTCCATAGTGGTCTGATAGGATGCATGGGACAATTTCAATATTTTTGTATCTGTTGAGGCCTGTTTTGTGACCAATTATATGGTCAATTTTGGAGAAGGTCCTGTGAGGTGCTGAGAAGAAGGTAAATCCTTTTGTTTTAGGATAAAATGTTCTGTAGATATCTGTTAAGTCCATTTGTTTCATAACTTCTGTTAGGTTCACTGTGTCCCTGTTTTGTTTCTGTTTCCACGATCTGTCCATTGATGAAAGTGGTGTGTTGAAGTCTCCAACTATTATTGTGTGAGGTGCAATGTGTGCTTTGAGCTTTACTAATGTGTCTTTAATGAATGTGGCTGCCCTTTCATTTGGAGCATAGATATTCAGGATTGAGAGTTCCTCTTGGAGGATTTTACCTTTGATGAATATGAAGTGTCCCTTCTTGTCTTTTTTGATGACTTTGGGTTGGAAGTTGATTTTATTCAATATTAAAATGGCTACTCCAGCTTGTTTCTTCAGACCATTTTCTTAGAAAATTGTTTTCCAGCCTTTCACTCTGAGGTAGTGTCTGTCTTTTTCCCTGAGATGGGATTCCTGTAAGCAGCAGAATGTTGGGTCCTGTTTGTGTAGCCAGTCTGTTAGTCTATGTCTTTTTATTGGGGAATTGAGTCCATTGATATTAAGAGATATTAAGGAAAAGTAAATGTTGCTTCTTTTTATATTTGTCGTTAGAGTTGGCATTCTGTTCTTGTGGCTGTCTTCTTTGTGGTTTGTTGAGGGATTAGTTTCTTGCTTTTTCTAGGACATGATTTCCATCCTTGTATTGTTTTTTTTTTTTTTTTTTTTTTTTTTCTGTTATTATACTTTGAAGGGCTGGATTCATGGAAAGATAATGGTTAAATTTTGTTTTGTCGTGGAATACTTTGGTTTCTCCATTTATGATAATTGAAAGTTTGGCCGGGTATAGTAGCCTGGGCTGGCATTTGTGTTCTCTTAGTGTCTGTCGAACATCTGTCCAGGCTCTTCTGGCTTTCATCGTCCTTGTTGAAAAGTCTGGTGTAATTCTGATAGGCTTGCCTTTATATGTTACTTTACCTTTCTCCCTTACAGCTTTTAATATTCTATCTTTACTTAGTGCATTTTTTGTTCTGATTATTATGTGTCTGGAGGAATTTCTTTTCTGGTCCAGTCTATTTGGAGTTCTGTAGGCTTCCTGTATGTTCATGGGCATTTCTTATTTTAGGTTTAGGAAGTTTTCTTCTATAATTTTGTTGAATATATTTGCTGGCCCTTTAAGTTGAAAATCTTCATTCTCATCAACTCCTATTATCCGAAGGTTTGGTCTTCTCATTGTGTCCTGGATTTCCTGGATGTTTTGAGTTAGGATCCTTCTGCATTTTGTATTTTCTTTGATTGTTGTGCCAATATTCTCTATGGAATCTTCTGCACCTGAGATTCTCTCTTCTATCTCTTGTATTCTGTTGCTGATGCTCGCATCTATGGTTCCAACTTTCTTTCCTAGGTTTTCTATCTCCAGCGTTGCCTCACTTTGGGTTTTCTTTATTGTGCCTACTTCCCTTTTTTTTTCTAGTATGGTTTTGTTCATTTCTATCACCTGTTTGGATGTGTTTTCCTGTTTTTCTATAAGGACTTCTACCTGTTTGGTTGTGTTTTCCTGTTTTTCTTTAAGGACTTGTAACTCTTTAGCAGTGTTCTCCTGTATTTCTTTAAGTGAGTTATTAAAGTCCTTCTTGATGTCCTCTACCATTATCATGAGATATGCTTTTAAATCCGGGTCTAGCTTTTCGGTTGTGTTGGGGTGCCCAGGACTAGGTGGGGTTGGAGTGCTGCGTTCTGATGATGGTGAGTGGTCTTGATTTCTGTTAGTAGGATTCTTATGTTTGCCTTTCGCCAGCTGGTATTCTCTGGAGCTGTGCAGGATACACTCGGTGGGGTCCTGGAACCAAGATGTCTGTGCAGGGTACACTCGGCAGGGTCCGGGAACTAAGATGTCTACTGCCAATGCTCAGGCAAAGTGATCCCACGCCAGGCAAGTCCCTATCCTCTGGCCGGGAAAATGGTCACCTGCCTGTGCAGGATACACTCGGCAGGGTCCCTGACCCGAGATGTCTGCTGCTGATGCTCAGGCAAAGTGCTACCACACCGGGCAGATCCCAATCTAGTCAGCCGACTCTGTGCCCTAGCTACCCTGTTGCTGCTTGGACCGAAAGGGGCTTGTGCCCCTACTCCGACCGGGTTTTCTGCTTCCCTGATTAATGCACTCTCAAGTCCCATGCATTGGATTGGAGCAGATGCTGTGTTCCACTCACCAGAAGTCTTAAGATCACTTGGCGGGTGTTGTGGGTAGCTGGAGGTTGTCAGCCGACTGTGCGCCCTAGCTACCCTGGTGCGGCTCAGACCGGAGGGGGCTTGTTCCCCTATTCAGACCGGGTTTCCTGCTTTCCTAACTAATGCAGTCTTAGGTCCTGCCTAAACTTTAATTTTTATACTCAATGCAGACATCTTTTCTACACAAATTTGATTTGCTTGTAATTCATTCTAATTTGTTGCTTTTAATATTTGCATTTTTCTAATTAATAATTAGTATGTTTAAATTTAGACAATATTATTTATGGTTCCCTATGGAGAAAGAAAATGATTCTTTTTTTGTGTTGTTGTTGTTTTTTGTTTTGTTTTTCAAGATAGAATTTCTCTATTTAGCCCTGGCTGTCCTGGAACTTACTTAGTAGACCAGGCTAGCCTTGAACTCAGAAATCTGCCTGCCTCTGCCTCCTGAGTGCTGGGTTTAAAGGCGTGGGCCACCACGCCCGACTAAGAAAATGATTCTTGATATGTTATCATGATATATGAGTTTCATATCTGAAGATCACATTAGGAGGATATACTAGCCTCCACATGATTGTTGTTAAATGTTTGTGCCAACATTATCAGATAATGCCTGCCTACTGCTAATAACAAAGAAAATGTATGATAAAAAACAAAACACCTTTGGGACCCAGAGCTGAACCTGTCCCACAGCTATCCATAGCTGGGTATCACCAGGAGAGAGCTGTTCTCCCAGGAGTGCTGACACAACTGTGAGCACAGGTAGGACTACCACCTCTGCTCTGGAGGACCCGCCTGGAGCCCCCAGGACACAGTTATACCACCCCTGGGCATATACCCAAAAGATTCTCCAACATATAACAAGGACACATGCTCCACTCTGTTCATAACAGCCTTATTTATAATATTCAGAAGCTGCAAACAACCCAGATGTCCCTCAACAGAGGAATGGATACAGATAATGTTGTGCATCTATGCAATGAAATACTAGGCAGCTACTAAAAATAATGACTTCATGATATTCACAGGCAATTGGATGGATCTTAAAAATACCATCCTCAGTGAGGTAACTCAGTCAGAAAAGACCATACATAGTAAGTAATCACTGATAAGTAGGTATTAGGCAAAGAGACTGGAAAATCTACCATACAACTCACAAACCACATGAAGCTCAAGAGGAAGGAAGACCAAAGAAAGAGTGAATGTTTCAGTCCTACTTAGAAGGGGGGAACAAAATAATCAAGGGAAGTAATCAAGTGGGAGGGACTTGGGAGGAAAAGAAGAAGAGGAGTGTAAAAAGACAGGAATATTCAGGCATGGGAGGAGATAGATGAGATCTACAGAGGATCAGGAAATTTAACAGAGTTGTGTAGCAGTGGGGGATGTGGAACTGGTGGTAACAACCAAAATGTCTGAGATGCCAGAAAAGTAAGAGACTCCTAGCACCCCATGGAATGCCATTAGCTAAAATATCCCACAAAGAGGAGGAAGAACCTGTCAAGACTATATCCAGAGGTTAGGCATGACCCACCCCACACCCAGTTGAGGAATGGAGCCCCCCCCCCATCTCCAAAATTTTAACCCTGAATTGCTCCAAAAGAGTGGAGCAAATATATATATATATATATATATATATATATATATATATATATATTTAAAAAAAAAATCCATAGACTGCCCCACCTGGGGATCCATCCCACATGCAGACACCAAACCCAAACACTATTGTGGATACCAATAAGTACTTGCACACAGGAGCCTGATACATGTACCTAATGAGAGGCTTTGCCGGATCCTAACTAATACAGATGCAGAGGCTCACAACCAACTACTGGACTGAACACAGGGACCCCAGTGGATGAGTTAGGGGAAGTACTGAAGGAATTGAAGAGGCCTTAACTGCTATTAATGTGAGGGGAGACCCTTGGTCTTGTGAAGGCCTGATGCTCCAGTGTAGAGGAATGTTAGAACAGTAATGCAGGAGTGGGTAGGTGGGTGGGGGAGCTACCTCATTGAAGCAGGGTAAGGGAAGGAGAGGATAGGGGGTTTGCAGAGGGGAAAACAGTAAGGAGATAACATTTGAAATATAAACAAACAAACAAACAAACAAATTCAATATCACTGAACTTCATTCTAAATTTTTATGGTAAATATTGAAAATAAATCCAGAATCATAAATATGTGTCAAAAAAATAAAAAATAAAAAAATCACACCAAACCCAGTTTACGAAAACAATATATATTATGTAGGGATATCTGGACCTCTTCTAGAAATTTGGCAGGAATTTGTTATTGGGCTAGGACAGAGAAGTAGGGTCAAATAAGAATATTTACATTTGGGCAATTGCGAAGCTCAAGGTAAACTCATCAGAGGAATGTCTGGCATTCCATTTATCTTGGTCATCTTGATAAACCTCTAGAATCAGTGATACCCCCGGGGGGTGAGATACCCCCGGGGGGTGAGAGGGTTGTTGTTTATTTCCTTGTTTGATTTCTTTGATAACTGACTTGTTTAGTTACTCTGTCTTTGACCTAAGACCTCACTTATTCTCTGCAAGTACATAGAATGTTTTAAAAGTCTGGAGAAAAAATAAACTTGCTTCAGCCTCAACACTGGCAGAAGTCATATTATAGTGTTGTCTAATTGTCTTTCTCTTTTCAATCCTTACTCCCTCCCCAAAGACCTTGTTGAGTGACTGAGCTGGTTTGGCCAATCTATCTTCTATTCTCTATTGATTTGTCTTTTATATCTTTTATTCTTATCTTCTTATGTATAATTTTTATGAACTAACTTAGATCAAACAACATGTTATACTTAAATGTTTGTTAATTTTACACAATAATGTTTAAGTTTTCTACACATTTAAAACTTTATAGAATGCATTTCGTGTGCCCTTTATTTCCTTGCAATAGTTTTTCTTTCTTTTCTTTTGAAAATATCACATTGTTATGATTATTATTTCTCAGAATAAAATATGGAAACAGATATTCTAGTTCCTCCAAGCTTGTTACTTATCCAAGACTGTTGTTTTTCTGTGAGTTTGTATTTGCTTTTTCTCCGTGTTTTCTCATGCTGAAGCATGACGATTAGCTTGTCAATGTCTTCAGAGATGCATGTTGGGAATTCAGTTGAATTTGTGTTGCTTATATCAATATGAAAATAATAGATGTCTAATGCATCAGTTCTCCATGGTTTATATGATTATTGTAGATATAACCTTTATTTTGTAATATGTTATTTTCCTAGTTATTAATAGTTTCCAATAATATTTGATATATCATTGCTTTATATTTAATTAACTAGGTCTTATATTAATAAGAACTACTACATTTAAATACATCCTCTCCATTGTTTCTTGTTCTTTTAATTATTATTGTTTAACAAATAGAAACTTCTTAGTCCAATTTGTTACTTTTCTACAATATTTTCAGTACTGACCTATTCCTATTGGATAGCTAGTCTGTGACCCATGCCTGGAGAAGAGTGATTCTCCTTTACCATTATTCCTTATTTGTCTATACCTCTTTATTCAGGAGTAGAACTGTGTGAGATTTCCTGTATCCATATATGTATGTAATGTAGTGTAGTTTTCTCTAGGTTAAATCTACACTTGCATTTTGGAGAGAAACTCATTGAGACACTGGATTTCAAGGAAAGGTTAAATGATAGTTTATTTAGTAGGTTTACAAAGAAGTTAAATAATAGGATGTTCTGAGGGGAAAAAAAATCATTCTACATCCTGGAGGGAAGCTTTAGTAAGACAGGAAGAAAACAACTCATAATAGCATCAAGAAGTCCATGAAATGGATCAGATTTCATTAGGTCTCTCCAAACTAATGAGTATATAATTCATGCAAACATCTAATAGTCACTTTTAGACAGGAGAAGCTGCAAATACACCAACATAAGTTCTCTACCTGGAAGAAGTAGAGTTCAGCCAAGCAAATTGGAAGAACAAAAGCAAGACAAGGAATACAGTACAGGGGAACTTCAGGGCCAAGAAGTGGGAGTGAGTGGGTAAAGGAGCAGGGTGAGGGGAGGGTACAGGGAACTTTTGGGATAGCATTTGAATTGTTAATAAAGAAAATATCTAATAAAAAAATTTAATTAAAAAAAAGACAAGGAATCTAAAAGGAAAGAACAGATAAATGACATAAAAGAGGCTCAGACCAAATGAGCTGTATAGGAGAGTATACTCTCCCAAACTTTTGGGTTTCCTGCATGTTATGCACTGAGTTCTCATTTCCCAGCTTTTGAGGTCTATCACCAATGCTGGAATGGGTTTTGGTGATGTAGCTGATTTTGAGTCATTTTGGCTCCTCCAAGTAATTCTTCAATCACCTGCAAATAAGCTCAATTAAACTCTGGGTTACAAAGCTGAACTGTCCTTGGATGCCAATGTGTTGAGTAAATGTGTGTATTGTGTCTCCTCAGGGATGGGGGGAAATCTACCTTTCAACAACATATCACTGGTGTTTTCATTGTTTTAGTGGAAGAAGCACTACTGCTAGATATCAGACACAACAAATGTTCTGATTCCCACTTATTTGATATCCTCTGTTGTATAGGGATTGTATTATAATTATAATAGTGATTTTGAACATATCAATGGACAATTAATTTTATGAAATCATATTTCTATTTCTTAACTTTGCTGAATTTTGATATTCATCCAGAAGTTATATTAGAACAACTCTGTCATTTTATGTGCATAGTCTATTGAAGCTCGACTTATGTATCATGATACATTCTTTCCACTGTTCCATTTTCCTTCCTGGTAATTCTAAAGTGATGATGCATAAAAACTACAGGAGAAATTTTCTTTCGATTTCTATGAACTGCTAGTAAATCATTGGGTTATTTTTTCTTTCATTGTTACATTTGATGAAAAGTAAAGTTTTGCTATGACTACTCTTTATTTAACCAATGTTTTCCTTCCCTGTTTCTAGTTTACTGTGTGATTACATAATAAATGGATGTTGAAAAATTTAAAAAGCATTTCCTATATCACTAAAACCATCATACTCTCCTAAAATTTAATAAAAATGTGAATATTGCTTTGATTCCTGCACTAATGATGAGTGTTATGCTCCAAAATATTCACTGTTGTTGTATGTTATTTATTGGTGGAAATTCTTTCTCAAATACCTTATGAGGTCTGTAGTTCTATAATTAAGATCTACTTTAAACCACAAAGGTATCACTGTTGTGGTACAGTTTCTTCTGAAAAGGATACATTTTACCCTGCCAAGAGAGAAACTTCTTAACTAAGAAGATAAGTCAAAATAGCTTCACCAAGTCTCTAAAACTGATCAGATTCACGGGATCTCTCCTTCCTAGAACAAATATGACAAGTTTCCAAGCAGATCACTTGCCTAGAACAATTATAAGTTGGCAGAATGCTAACTGGACGGACTTTAGAGCAGTATGATGTGAAAAGATTAACTGAGGTGCTATAGCCTGTGTCGTGAGCTTCAGATTTCCTAGGTTTGTAAAAGAAACATTAAGAAAGCTCAAAGCACACATTTAACCTCCCACAATAATATTGGGAGACTTTAACACCCTACTCTCAGCAATGGATATATCATGGAAACAGAAACTAAACAAAGACACAGTGAAACTAAGAGAAGTTCTGAGCCAAATGCACTTACCAGGAATCTACAGAACATTTCACCCTAAAACAAATATACCTTTTTTCTCAGCATTTCATGGTACCTTATCCAAAACTGATCATATAATTGTACACAAAAAAAATGGTACAGATACATGAAAATTGAATTAGTCCCATATATTCTATCAGACCTCCAAGGACTAAGGACAACAAAAATCCCATATAAACATGGAATCTGAACAACTTTCTACTTAATGATAACTTGGTCAGGGAAGACATAAAGAAAGAAATTAAAGACTTTTTGGAATATAACAAAAATGAAGGCACAGCATACTGAAGCAACAATGATTAAAGGTGTCCCAACAACAACTATAACAAAAAAAGCTGCATACCAAGCCATTTTAGTGGAAAATTCTATCAGACCTTCAAAGAAGACCTAATAAGATACATCTCAAACTATTCCCCAAAATTGAAACAGAAGGAACACTACCTAATTCATCCTATAAAGACACAGTTATGCTGATACCTAAACCACACAAAGACCCCCCAAAAAGAAATAGAACTTTAGACCAATTTTGCTTATGAATATAGATGCAAAAACTCTCAATAAAATTTTTGAAAACTGAATTTCAGAAAGCATCAATTATGCTTCATCCCAGGGATGTAGAGATGGTTCAATATTTGGAAATCCATCAAAGTAATTTACTATATAAACATAATCAAAGAAAAAGAAGACACATAATCATCTCATTAGATGCTGAAAAAAGCCATTAACAAAATACATCACGTCTTCATGTTAAAAGTCTTAGATAGATCAGGAATTCAAAGCATATACTTAAACACAATAAAAGTAATATACAGCAAACCAACAGCCAGCATCGAAGTAAATCGAGAGAAAATTGAAACAATCCCACTAAAAATCAAGGACAAGAAAAGGTTGTGCACACTCCCTATTCATTCAAGTTTTAGCCAGAGCATTTATACAACAAAAGGAGGTCAAAGGGAAACAAATTAGAAAGAAAGAAGTTAAGATATCACTATTTGAAGATGATAAAATAGTATATATAAGCAACCCAAAAAATTCAACCAGAGAACTCCTACAATTGATAAACAACTTCAGCAAAGGGACTTGATATATAATTAATTCAAACAAATCAGTAGCCTTCCTCTACTCAAAGGATAATCTGGCTGAGAAAGAAATTAGAGAAACAACATCCTTCACAATAGTGACAAATAATATTGCATATCTTGGTGTGACTGTAGCCAGGCAATTAAGGGTCTGTATGATAAGAACTTCAAGTCTCTGAAGAAAGAAATCTAAGACATCATCAGAAGAGGTAAAGATCTCTCATACTCATGAATCAACAGGATTAAGAGTAAAAATGGCTACTTTACCAAAAGCAATCCACAGATTCAATGCAATTCCCACCAAAATTCCAACTCAATTCTTTGCAGAGATTTCATCTGGAATGACAAAAATCCCAGAATAATGACAACTATTCTTAACAATAAAAGAACTTCTGAGGGAATCACCATCCCTGGCCTCAAGTTGTACTACAGAGCAATAGTGAGAAAAACCATAAGGTATTGGTACAGAGACAGGCAGGTAGATCAAGGGAATAGAATGGAAGTACCAGAAATAAACACACACACACACACACACACACACACACACACACACACACCTATGGTCACTTGATCTTTGAAAAAGAAGCTAAAAACTACCAGTGGAAAAAAAGACATCATTTTTTTCCCATTTTTTATTAGGTATTTAGCTCATTTACATTTCCAATGCTATACCAAAAGTCCCCCATACCCACCCACCCCCACTCCCCTACCCACCCACTCCCCCTTTTTGGCCCTGGCGTTCCCCTGTACTGGGGCATATAAAGTTTACAAGTCCAATGGGCCTCTCTTTCCAGTGATGGCCGACTAGGCCATCTTTTGATACATGTGCAGCTAGAGTCAAGAGCTCCGGGGTACTGGTTAGTTCATAATGTTGTTCCACCTATAGGGTTGCAGATCCCTTTAGCTCCTTGGCTACTTTAAAAGACATCATTTTAAACAAATGGTGCTGATTCAACTGGTAGTCTACATGGAAAAGAATGCAAACCAATCCATTCTTCTCTCCTTATACAAAGCTTAAATCCAAGTGGATCAAGGACCTCCACATAAAACCAGATATGCTGAATCTAACAGAAAAAAAAATGGGAAAAAGCTTCAAACACATTGACACAGGGGAAATTTTCCTGAACAGAACACCAGTGGCTCAGGTTCTAAGATCAACAACTGCCTACTGGGACCGCATGAAACTGGGAAGCCTTTGTTAGACAAAATGTTTGTTAGACTTTCAACAGGACAAAATGGAAAACTACGTATTGGAAAACCTTGCAAATGACAAAAGACTATTATCTAAAATACTCAAACACCTCAAAAAATTTAGACTCCAGAGAACCAAATAATCCTATTTAAAATGGGTGCAGAGCTAAACAAGATATTCACAACTGAAGAATGTCAAATGGTTGAGAATCACCTAAAGAGATGTTTAATGTCCTTAGTCATCAAGGAAATGCAAATCAAAATGTCCCTGAGATTATACCTTACACCAATCAAAATGGCTAAGTTCAAAAACTCAGAGGACAGCAGACGCTGGCAAGGATGTGTAGAAGAACACTCCTCAATTGCTGGTGGGATTGCAAGTTGTTAAAACCACTTTGGAAAAAAATTCTGGTAGGTTTCTCAGAATATTGGAAATATTTCCACCTGAAGACCCAAGTATATGACTCCTTGGCATATACCAAAAAGATATCCCAACATATGACAAGGACACATGCTGCCCCCTATGCTCTTAGAAGATTTATAATCATCACAAGCTGGATACAACCCAGATGTTCCACAACTGAATATTGGGTACAGAAAATGTAGTATATTTACACAATGGAGTGCTACTCAGCTATTAAAAAATGATTACGTCATGAAATTCGCAGGTCAATGGAAGGAACTAAAAAAATATCCTGAGTGAAGTAACCCAGATAAAAAAGAACATGCTTGGTATGTACTCACTGGTAAGTGGATATTAGCCCAAATCTCAGAATACCCATTATACAATCCACAAACCATATGGAGCTTAAGAAGGAAGAGCAAAGTGTGAGTGTTTCAATCCTAGTTAGAATGGGGAACAAAATTGTCATTGGATATGGAGGGAGAGAAGGGCATGGGAGGGAGAAAGAAGGGGAGGAAAATAGAGCAGGATCCAGTATGGGAAGAGACAGGAGAGAAGTAACAAAGGTCAGGAAATTGAATACAAATATGTAGCAGTGGGGGATGGGAACTGGGTGTAGCCACTAGAAAGTCCCAGATACCATGGAAGTGAGAGGTACCCAGGACCCAGTGGTGGTGACATTAGCTGAGAGAAAGAACCCGAAGAGACCAACTCCAGTAAATAGACATGGCCCTCAATTCAGGGGTGGGTATATCACCCATTTAAACATTTTTAGCCCAGAATTGTTATCTAAATAAAACACAGGGACAAAAAATGGAGCAGAAACTGAAGGAAGGGCAATTCAGACATCACTCCACCTAGTGATCCATTCCATCTGCAGGTACCAAACCCTGACACTATGGCTGATGCCAAGGAGCACTGGGTGACAGGAGCCTGATATGGCTGTCCTCAGAGAGGCTCTGTCAGCACCTGAATAATACAGATGCAGACACTCACCACAGCCAACCATGGGGCTGAGCCAGACAACCCTAATGGAAAAACTAGGGAAAGTACTAAAAGAGCTGAAGTGAATTGCACTCTCATAGAAAGAGCAATATAAATTAACAGGACTACCCAGAGCTCCCAAGGACAAAACCAATAGCCAAGGTGTATACATAGAGGGATCCATGGCTCCAGCTACATATGTAGCAGAATATGGCTTTATCTAGCATCAGTGGGAGCGGGAGGTTTGTGGTCCTGCGGAAGCTTGTTGCACCAGTTTAGGGAGATGCTAATGAAGTGAGGTAGGAGTGGGTGAGTGGGTAGAGGAGCACCCTCATAATGGCAAATGAGAGGGTGTAGGAAGGGGGTTTGTGGAGGGGAAACCAGGAAGGAAGCCAACATATATAATGTAAATAAATAAAATAATAAATAAATAAATAAATAAATAAATAAATAAATAAATATTGATTAAATGCTGCCAACTAATGTATTGGTGAATACTATGCCATCTACATTACAAGCAAATACTGTAACCTCACTCAAAAAGGTATATATAAGTATATTTTTCATTACCTTAATATATAGCAATATATGGTCACATTTATACTCCCTTGCAAAATACTACAGAAATGTAATACATATCGTAAGGAAAAACAAAAAAACAAAAAAATCTTTCTCCAATTACATCTTTTCTCACAACAATCATTATTTCCAAAACCTGAAAAGAGAAATAGTGAATAGTAATACAGCATTCATAATGCTTTCTGTGTTATAATTTTTAATTATAGTCATAGGCAAAGGATCAGAGTTAGTACACATGTTAAAAAAGCTGTCTATGAAAAAAATATATGATAGCAAACTGGACCAGTGAAATATATAAAGATCAAAACAAGATTTGCCATGCTGCATGGCTGCTTTCTAGTAAAAGATACTATTCTTCACTGGCCAATTGCTATATTACTAATTAATTTACGGCCAAGGAATTAAAGGTGTTACATAAGTAATATTTGTCTCTACCATGAGAATGTAAGTTATTGGCAAAATGTATAGTCTACATTTATTATTGAAAGTCTATTGGTTTGGAAATTCAACAAACTTAATAAAATACAAATTATTACCATCAATATAAATCATGGTTTAAACATTATATTTAGTGAAAATAACTTTCTCTTTAAAATGATTTTAACTAAAATATAACTATATTACTTTCCGCTTCTCTGTCTTCTATGTCCTTGTCTTAGTCAGGGTTTCTATTGCTTTACAAACATCATGACAAGTGGTGGAGGAAAGGGTTTATTCGGCTTACACTCCATACTGCTGTTCATCACCAAAGGAAATCAGGACTGAAACTCAAGCAGGTCAGGAAGCAGGAGCTGATGCAGAGGCCATGGAGGGATGTTCTTTACTGGCTTGCTTACCCTGGCTTACTCAGCATGCTTTCTTATAGAACCAAGACTACCAGCCCAGAGATGGTCCCACCCACAAGGGGCCTTTCCCCCTTGATTACTAATTGAGAAAATGCCTTACATTTGTATCTCATGGAGGCATTTCCTCAACTGAAACTCCTTTCTCTGTGATAACTCCAGCTGTGTCAAGTTGACACAAAACTAGCCAGTACAATTGACACCTTGTCAACTTGACACACAAACACATCACTATTAAGTCTCAATCCTTACATTCTTATTCATCCCCAAGGTCTAAATAATTTTAAACATCCCACAGTCTTTACATATTCTTAAAATTTCAATCTCTTTAAAATATCCATCTCTTTTAAAATCCAAAGTCTTTTTACAATTAAAAGTCTATTAACTGTGGGCTCCACTAAAATAGTTTCTTCCTTCAAAAGGGAAAATATCAGGGCACAGTCACAATCAAAAGCAAAAATCACATCTCTGATGTTAAAGACAAAAAAAAAACTATTTAACATATTGAAAATGGAACAAACAATCTGATGTCTCCATAGAGACTTCAAGTTTATTCTCTTGAGTCTTTGGTACAGGAAGGTACATTTGCACTCTACCAAAGGAGAAACATACAAAACAATCCCGCTACAAACCTTCAGCCTATAATGGTGTTCTGTCTACAGGATATGCTAGTGCAGTGGTGGCACAAGGCTTGAGGAAGTTGTAATGGGGGTTTTTAGCTACACTATTTTGTGCTCCAGAAGTGTTGCACACCTCCAGCCACGATGCAAGAATTCTGGATTCAAGAATGGAAGGCATACACACACACATGCACACACACACACACACACACACACACACACACACACACACACGTTAATTTTACAATGCCTTGGGTACCTCAAAGACTGAGTACTTCTAAACCTTCCCCTGCTAACCCAGGCCCAATCAGGAAGTACCCAGTGGATATTTACACTAAATCTCACATGGCTGGCTGGCCTTTTCTCCTGCAACTTCTACATCTCTCTCTCTCCCCCCAAGTCATGCTGATCCTCCATCTCCTCCCACCAGCATCCTAGCCCATGCAACTCTAAGCATCCCACCCTGTCTTCCTCTGCCCAGCCATTTGCTGCTGGCATCTTTATTGATTGATCAAAAACCAACTGGGGATAAGGGGCCTTTAGAGTTTGGACATGCAAATTCCCAATTAAATCAAAGCACTCAACCAATCTCCAACAGGAAGTACTGTAACCAACCAATATATGATTTCACTTAGGACTCACTCTCTAAGATGAAACCCAAACCTGATACTGTTTGTGTGACCAAAACTCTGGGGCAAGATAGCCTAGAGATCTAGCTTAAAACAAAAATACCACTGTTCTGTTACATTTGTACTACAACTAGAGCAAATGTCACATTATACATTAAATAACTGCAAAAGTCAGAAGGACTGGTAGTAAGCTTTACATTTCACAGAATTCATACTCCCAAATTTTCAGAAGATATTGGGTTTATTATTATACATAGAAATTAATTTAGATTGTATTAAACATTAAAATATGATCATAATAAAATTACATGAGGATAACATATTTTAAAAGAAACTTACTAAAAGCTAGGAATTTTTCTTAAGGTAGAGTTTTGCTATATTTTAAAACCTAGCATCCACATGTAGACAGTACAATGCTATATAAACAAACAAACAAACAGACAAATATATATATATATATATATATATATATATATATAGAGAGAGAGAGAGAGAGAGAGAGAGAGAGAGAGAAATAATTACAAAACTAAAAAAAATAGCAATAAATTTGAAAAACACACATAATAAGAAGATGAAATATACCAGTAAATTCTAAAGTCAAACATTGAATACAAATTATAAATAAAAGTAATTTTTAAATGAATAAAATGATTTGTAAGAGAATATAGCGTCATAGTTATGGTTATTTTAAAGTTAATAGTTACACTATTGTGATTCTAGAATGAATGCCATTTTATGTAGAAAATGAAAAATTTTACATAAATGGCATATGGAGAAATGATAATTCAATCATTCTTAATAATAGTACATGAGGACAGTAATAAGTGTTCTTGCTGGGTTACATAATAATTAACATAAGATTGGAAACAAATGTCCTGAACTCAATCACTTTGTCTCATAATTTAGCATATACTGTTTATGGATTTTATGAAAAAGATAAATTTACTTACAATATAGTAAAGATACCATTTTCTCCAACAACATAGATTTATCTGTATTTTAATTGGAAGACAACAGTTATTCATTACTCTCAAGAATTACTAAGATTATAACTTTAAATGTGGGAGTAGAGGATGATATTTTTAAAAAGGAATTTAAAAGAGAATAGGGTATTGAAATTGTGTTTACTTCGTTGAAGCAATACTAACCTGTAAAACCTGCCACCAAGATCCTTAACAAAGAACTTTGCTATATAACCAAGGAAGTCCAGCCATAAACTGTTTATTGAAGAAAAGTGGGAGTGAATTTCTCCTTGTTTACTTGTGTAACCCTTCTGGCTCATGACATCATAGCTGTTGAAATGACAGTTTACTTGTTTGAGGGTTATATTTGTCCTAGAATGCTGGGCTGCTCTTAATTTCTATGGTCTAGAACTCTAATAAAAGCCATGATCTTAAAATAGTTTGATTTAGTTATTTGCTTTCTGATATTTCTCTTGTAGACTAATATAGAGATCAGCTTTTTCTTAGGATTCTTCTTCACCCTGAAGAGCATGTGGCTTTTTATGTGTTGGTGCCATCATCTGGTAAATATATATATACAAGTATATAATATATAAATATTTATATATGTATATATTATATAAATATATATATATTTCCTATTTGGATGAACAGTTGATAAGAGAAATGAGTAGCCAAATGGAAAACCAAAAACAAAACAAACAAAAAAACTCATGAAGAATCCAAGAAGAAAAATTTTGAAGGTATAGTGGTATAAAGGGGCTGCCTCAAATACCATAGAAAGACATAACTGAGATTTCAATTTTGCTATGTGTTGTAACGATAAATACTTGACCCCAAGGCCTGGTTTCTGCCAGGCACAAGAGAATCCAATTGTACATCAAATAGTACTATGTGACCTTGCTCGTTAATTTAAAACTACTGGTTGGATAAAGATTCCAAAGGTGACCTGCAGCTGGGCTGAGAAGAGGTGGGTGATGTTTTGTTTCCTGGGTTTGGGGTCTAAGGCAGTACTATAAGACAAAAAGAGAGCAAAGAAGGTAGAGTAAGAAGATGTCATTGGGTAAGTGAATCATAAAACCATATCCATAAGGGCTAGCCAGATCCAATATGGCATGTCATATCTCGGGGATATTGGCAGTGAAGTAGGCATAATAGCATAGAAGGTGAATATCCTCTCATCTCTAGTGCTTTACAGGCTTCTTGTAAATATAAAAGTTGTGTGCCTAGGAACTGAAGGATCAAAGCTGGGGTAGAAACTCCCAATTTGAGGGGAAGAAAAACAGTACAACAAGCATGGATAATCTGGGGTCTATTACAATGATTAAAGGTGTATTTTTGTCTGTTCTCAAGCCAGACCATCTGAGTTTGATCCCTGGGGCCCATGTTTTTGAAGGAGACAAAGGAGTCACTCAAGTTGTCCTCTGATTTCTGCATATAACCCTGACACATTGACAATACTCATTATCTCAAATATGTGCACAAAATAAATAACATAATTTAAAACTATGAAGCAGTGTAAGAAATATAGTATTTCATGGCAAAATAAGGGTACTTCATAAGGGCACAGAAAATACAATAACTATATACAATTGATTTTGGCAGTTTTATTGAAATTAAATCTGATCATTTGATAAACCTTTAATCAGTATGTAACTTGTCCAAGGATACATGAAAAATTAACCAAATTTTCAAAAAATAGTTTGATTTTTTTTCCTTCTCTAGAGCAGAGATGTTGTCAAGGATATATCAGAAGAAGCAGTAACTTCAGTGGATTCACCACATCCAAACACATAAACATGAAAGAAGAGCCAAGGATTTTGGAGTGCGGGTTGTATCAGTATAATCAGGATAAGAATATTTTCAAAATCAATTCAATGATACTCTCTTGAACTGATTTTCTATATAAATGAAAAAAACCTAATGCAAGAGATAGGAAAAATCTTTTCCTTTTCTTTCATAAATGTCAAGCAGAGATTCCTCCTGTGCTATACTCAAACTTTCCACCCAGGCAAATATAGCACATTAATTCTAAAGGCTCAAGCAAACTCAGTCTATCAGGGCGTGAAAAAGAATTAGAGAATCTATATCAAATAAGCCAGAACTTTGAAAATAATTAAACACACAAGCAAGAAAAATATGGGAAATGTAGGATTCCATGTAAAATTAACAAACAAACAAAGAAACAAAAATTATAGGTCACTTCCAAGCCAATGATATTCCTAACTAGATCTTCAAGAGCAAATTTGAAAAAAAAAAATTCACAAAACTAAGTCACTTACACATAGATGAAAGAAGCACATAGCAAGCCAAATAAACAAGACTAGAAACAAACATCACCATGGCATGTGATAGTTAAATCATAGGTGAACAAAGACAATATTGAAAACTTCAAGTCAAATAAACAAGACTAGAAACAAACATCACTATGGCATATGATAGTTAAGTCATAGTTGAACAAAGACAGTATTAAAAACTTCAAGAGGAAAATAAAAAGTCACACACAAATAGAAAAAAATCAGAGCAACAGGTGATTTATCATTGGAAACTTTGAAAGCTAGAAGATACTTGGACAATGCATTCCAAATCCTAAAAGTCTATCTGCCATTATTGAAAGAAAAAGAAAATAATGTCCAAGACATGAACATCCTATGAAACAATAATAATCAGCCAACAAAACCTACAGAAGTCACAGGGAAATATATTTCAGGCAGAAAAGAAGACTGTGAAAGAGATACAAATCCAAAATTATTAAATAAAATACAACAGTTATAGCAGCAAAAAAAAAAAAAACACAAACACCAGCAACAGGTAGAAAACAACTAATGCACACACTTCAAGGAAGAAAGAAGGAGATGATTTCCAAAAATAGGACACAAAGGACTCCAAGTAAACACTAATCAGAAGCGATAAAGAGGAAAAGATACTTTATTTTAATCAGTTAACAAAGAAGGCACTACTATTCTAAATATGTATGCATTAAGCTCTGTATACATAATTATATAAAAAAGAAAATGTTCTACTAGATTTAAAGATATAGATCAACATTAATCCATTAATAATAGATGTGTCCAATCCTTAATAGACATGTCTTCTGGACAAAACTAAGCTAAAAAACTAAAAATACATAAAAATAAACAAATAAATATTAGTATTAGTTGATATCATATATCAAATGGACTTAACAGATATCTAGAGAATGTTTTTAACTTAAATACCAGTGTATGCACACTCCACTCAGTGACACAGATAAAGCTGCCTAAACTAGAACACATCTTAGGACAAAAATCAATTATTTACAAATTCAAAAATATTAACAAAACTCCTTGTACAATTGACAGCACTCTGAGTACAATTTGACAGCACAGAATCTCAAGTACATACACAAAATTGAGGAGATTAAACAATGTAATACTGAATGGAGGATGAGTCAAAGAAGAAATAAAAAAATAAATACAAAATTTTCTGAAGACAAGTGAAGAGGAAAACACAAGCAAACCTTAGACAAATTCAAAACAGTTCTACAAGGAAAACTTATAACTAAACACATCCTTTAAAAACAACAACAACAACAAAAAAAAACTCTAAAAAAGCATAAATAACTGAGTTATAGTGGCAACTCAAAAACTTAGATAACCAAATAGAAATTAAATTCAGTTGACATCAACATTCAAAACAGGTAAAGTCAAGGCCCAGGCCATACAGCTATAAACAGGATACAGCTTCTATAAAAAAAAAATCATAAACCATGATCAAATTGGCTTTATCCCTGGTGTGAATATTGTCATGGACAGCCTAATAGCCTTTGACAAAATCTAATATACTTTCATGATAAAAGATTTAGAAAATGTTAGACTAGTCAGAACAAAACTTAACATATATGGCTGGGAAAAAGCAGCCACAGAAACCAAACCAAAACCACAACCAAAACCAAACAACCTAGCAGTATCAATGGAAAGATGTCTCAAGCTAAAACTTGTTAACAAAATTCTGGTGGGATTGAGGTTAACATCACTGACATTGTGAAGAGACAGGTTTATAAAAACTGAAGTGTCTATCAACTTAGGAATTGTTGCTCTCAAATTCAAGTTTCTTATTACTTATACAAGTCATGCCCCATGTTACCACCCATAGCATCTTATAGGAGCTATCTCACAGAATTATGTGTATCAACATGCATATACATGATGGCTCACAGCCAACATCATTGTAGTAGTTTGAATAAAAATGGCTCATATAGGCTCATATATTTGAATGCTTAAGAGGGGCACTATTTATTGGAGTTAGGTGTACCTTGTTGGAGTAAATGTAGACTTTGAGGTTCCAAAAGACAAAGCAGGGTCCAGAGGCTTGGTCTATTCCTGCTGACTGTAGACCTGGATGTAGATCATCTCACTGATGACAATAGAATAAACCACTGAAACTAAGCAAACCCCAATTTAATGCTCTTTTCAAAAGGGGCATTTGTGTTCATTGTATCTCTTCCTAGCAATACAAAGACAGAAGTTGGTATGAGGGAGTCGGGTAATATTGTGTCAGGCTTATTGGCATATGTCGACTTTGTGACTTTGGATTAGGAAAACACTTGAATGCTTTAAGTGGGGCTTAGTGGACTATACTGGATGGACTGTGGGAGATAGTGATATGGAGAGCATAGTAGATTATGATGGTTTGGATCAAGAGGTCCCAGAAGAGAAGAATATTAGGCAATAGGCTATAGACTGTTCTTAAAATATTTTGATGAAGGATTTGGGTAATTTCTGCCCGTGTTTTAAGAAGAATCTGCTTGAGGCTAAGTTTAAAAGGTTTGAATTAATAACATTGCCAAAGGAGATAGCAAGACAATCTAGTCCTGATTGTATCATGTAGTTAGTGGTCACACTCATGTAGGTCTATTATAAAAAGGATGAACCTGATAATGAAATATACAAAAATGTATAGTTTGAGGGGTAAAAGAACATCAACCAAGAGTAATAGAGCTAAATCCAGTGCTCAAAGAGTAACAAGAGTGCTAGAAGGAATAAGGCAAGCAGGGTTCTCATGACACAACTCCTAAAGCACATCCATGCTTCCAAATTGTGAAAAGGAACTAAAGAAAAGCTTAAGCAATGAAGAAAACATCTGATGAAAACATATGAGCAAAAGTGCCATGTTTCAGCCTGAGCAAGCAGTGAAAATTTGCAGCTTCAGTCATGTAGTTCTGGCTTTAGAGCTAAGGAAGTAAGAATATGGTTTAAGAGTCTTCTTCTGGGACTAAGGACAGCTGTTGAATCCAGGTACATGTGAGGGTATCTTTTCATGGAGGCTTAGAGTGACCATTGAGAGAAGCTGTGAAGGTGAAAGCTGAGTTGCATTTGAGCCACCAGATATTAGAGATGCCAGAGTGATTGGATACTTGTCAAGGAGTGCTGATGACTGGGTGTGGAACCAGTCCAAGAAAATAAAGCTGGTTGCAGTTAATAAAACTGAAAAGAATTAGATATGTGAAGAGGGCTTTGACAAGAGTCATGGATGTTCAGAGTCTGGACTTTGCCCTGCTTGTTTTCCTTCTTGTTTTGGTCCAATATTTCCTCATTATATTTCCTTTTCACTTTTGGAATTATAAGATACTCAATATGCTGTATGATGGGAGCATGTGATCTACTTTTTGATTTTGATTTTACTTTAGGTTACAGTTAAGAGATTGCTTTGAGTCTCAGAAGAGACTTTGAATTTTTAAACAGCTTTGAGACTGTTAAATTCTATAAGGACTTTTGATTTTGGACTGAATGCATGTGCATTATTATATGGATACAAGCATATGGCTAGAGAGTCGAATATGCTGGTTTAAACAAGAATGATCCAATAAACTCATATATTTGAATGCTTAAAAAGTGGTACTATGGGGGCTGGTGAGATGGCTCAGTGGGTAAGAGCACCCGACTGCTCTTCCAAAGGTCCAAAGTTCAAATCCCAGCAACCACATGGTGGCTCACAACCACCTGTAACAGAGATCTGATGCCCTCTTCTGGTGCGTCTGAAGACAGCCACAGTGTACTTACATATAATAAATAAATAAATAAATCTTTAAAAAAAAAAGTGGTACTATTTGTTGGAGTAGGTCTGGCCTTGCTAAGAGAAGTGTGCCTTTGGGAATTTTTTGGATGTTCTAAAAGCCCAAGCCAGATCCAGAGATCTCTTCCTGCCACCAAGGGGTATAGATGTAAATATCTCAGTTACTTATCTAGTACTATGTATGCCTACACTGTAATGGTATTCAAAGAAACTTTTGAAACTGTAAGCAAGCCCTAATTAAATACCTTTAAAAAATAAGAGCTTCCATAGCCATAGTATCTCTTCATAGAAACAAGCTAACAAAACAACAGCATTAAGAAGGCCAGTTGTTCCAGATTACCATGGAGAAATAGGTTTACATCTCCAAAATGGAGGCAAGAAAGATTAGGTCTGGAGTCCAGGTGATTTTTAAAGCAACTCTTGGTGCAACCAGGCCTTGTGATTAAAATCAATGGAAAACTACACTTACCTAATCCAGGCATGACAAAAAGAAATGACCTGTCAGAAATGAAGGTATGGGTCACTCTTATGAGAAAGGAGCCAAAATCTGCCGCTGTGCTTATTGAGCACGGAAGAAATACACAAATGAACAGTAGAGGAAAGTATAAATATCAACTAAGGGCAAAAGGATTATAGTTTCCATTATAGTGTTTTTGTTGTACTTTGTTAAGAATGTGTTTATATAGATATTCCTGTTTTCTTTCCTCAGGTCTTCATTATGTGATGTAATATCAAATAAGAGAATAATACAAGTTATCATATTTAACTTTGAGATACTAAACAGATATCTCTCAATAGACATTGTTAACTATTCTAAATTTATTAAGCATCTACAATAGTATGAGGGGTAGATATCTCATATTTTGGCATTATTATGATCTAGCTAGTGTGTGTGTATGTGTGTGTGTGTGTGTGTGTGTGTGTGTGTGTGTGTGTGCATGAGTGTTTACAAATCAATGACTTTTCTAGGCCCCAAACAAACATGAAAAGAAAGAAATCATGGTTATATTTTTATTCAAAGAACATCAAAGAAAATAAAATATTTAAAGATAAACACCATATAGGAAATGAAAGACCTACACAATGAAAACTCAGAAGAGATAAAGACACTAGAAAATGGAAAATATCCCATTATCATGATTTACTGGAATTAATATTGTTTAAATGATTATTTTTTCTGAAAGCTTTTTATAGATCCAATGCAATCCCCATTAAAATCCTCATCTCATTCTTCTCGGAAATAAAATAAAATACCTCAAAATTCATATAAAACCAGAAAAATCCCTGGATATCTCGAACAATATTGATCAAAACAACCCAGAAGGGATTACCATTCCAGATCTGCAAGTTACATTACAGAGCCATTGTAAATTAATGAGAGCTTTGTTTACTGTGATGAAACTCCATGACCAAAAAGCAAGTGGGGCTGGAAAGAGTTTACTTGGTTCATATTTTCACAGCACTGTTCATCATTGAAAAAACTCAGGATATGAACTTAAACAAGGCAGGACTCTGGAGGAAGGAACTGATAAAGAGGTCATGGAGGAGAATTGATAACAGGCTTGCTTTTCCTGGTTTGCTCAGAACAGAACTAACAGGCCATAAATTGCTGTACCAACAATGCCCTAATTAAAAAAAGAAAAGAAAAGAAAAGAAAAAAAAAAACCTTGCAGTTCAATCATATATCATATTGATGTATCAATTGAGATTCTCTCCTTTCAGATAGCTCTAGTTTGTGTGTCAAGTTGAGACCAACCAACACACATGGTAATAAAATCAAAGTGATTCTAGCACAAAAAAATATAACAAAATCAAAATCCCAAACATGAATACATGTGTCTTTATCCCGAGCTTTTGTCCCTGCCGGCAAGAACACACTCAGGACAACCGGAATCTTCTGCGGCAAAGCTTTATTGCTTACTTCTCAGGAAAACCCCAACCCCAGAAAATGGAGTCGCTTATATAGCCCTCAGCCATGGCGTTTCAGCACCTGATATGGCGTGT
The DNA here is from genome assembly GCF_000001635.26 of Mus musculus. Lineage (NCBI taxonomy): Eukaryota > Metazoa > Chordata > Mammalia > Rodentia > Muridae > Mus > Mus musculus. The sequence goes on along the minus strand of NC_000067.6, from coordinate 49,913,772 downwards.
CAGCTCCTGATTTGTTGCTCGCCCATCACCTCACTATTACGCCCCGAGAATGGACAGTGACTAAGAGTGAGTTCACTCTCGCGCCTGCTTACAAGGCTTGTTTACTAGCTAGGCACAGCTGAGGCCAGCACCATCTTATAATGGCCATTGCTCGCGGCATGCACAGCTCTCCACAGTGATTGCTCGCAGCACGGCTCTCCACAAGCCTTTATCAGTTTAAATGCTTGGCAAAATTGCCAAAAGTATAAGCAGGAAAAATGAAATTGTCTTCTGTAAATACATGGTAGAAGTGGATGTGCACAGGCAGAAGAATGAAATTAGAATATAACTATCACCTTGCTCCATGACTAACTCCCAATGGATCATTTATCTAGATTAAAAATATGATAGCCTGGCGATAGTGGCACATGCCTTTAATCCCAGCACTCGGGAGGCAGAGCAGGTAGATTTCTGAGCTCGAGGCCAGCCTGTTCTACAAAGTCAGTTCCAGGGCAGCCAGAGCTATACAGAGAAACCCTGTCTGGAAAAACCAAAGGGGGGGAAAATTCTAGAAAGATTACAAGATTTCTGAGGTTTGGTTTGTTGTCATTTATTGTAATGCTAATTTCTCTATCACAAAGTCTAGCTGTCTCAAGATAAGTTAATTATCACTTATCACATATTACTTGTTATCTTTTTGTTGTGTAAACCTTGTATTTTAGTTTAAAATTGTTGGTTAGTAAAGATACCTACATCTGTAGCTGAGAAGAAGAGAGGTAGATGGGTCTTCAGCTCCCAGGCTTTCCTCTAAGGACAGATCACAAGGAGATTGGGAGGAGGAGTAAAATGTTATGGGGAGGTGGATCATTAGCATGTGACCTCAAGGACTGTCCTGTTGAAGTAGAAGCAGCACAGGTGGAACATGGCAAGTTATACTATCAGGGAAGTAGACAAACTAGCCTAGAGGGTATTTATCTGTCCATCTGTAATTTTTTCTTTATTTAATCATTTTTACAATCCAGATTTTATCCCCCGCACAGTCCACCTTCTGACTGTTCCACATCTCATACCTCCCCCACCACATCTCCATGAGGATGTCTGCATCCCCCAACCCACACCCATCATTAATTCTTTAAGGCTGATTATACATATAAAGGGTTCGTGTTTTTTATTTGGGAACTAAATAATCCAAGGTGGGATAGAAAACCCCAAATAATATCTACTATTACAAAGGATCCAGAGGATCAGTATGATTGAAGTGATATACTGTCTTATATTAATGTCAGAAAATACAATCATAAGCTCTCAACAATGTGACTGATTAAACATGAGCTTAACAAGAAGAAAAATCATAGACATGACATAGTGAACATGTGAAGGCTATTCACTTCAAACACATACACACACAAAACTACAGACTGAGTACATTCTATATGGAAGTTTATTTTTATATATAAGAACTTGCATGCATGTAACAACAATTAATGGAAAAAATAGCATGAATTCAACGAAGAGCTTAAGGGGTGTATATATATATAAAGATTTTAGAGTGATGAAAGGCAAGGGAGGAAATATATAATTAATGTTATAATTTCAAGAATTGTATATATTATTCTTTATATAATTATAAAAAATAAACATTACAAATATTTCATTTACATAGTAAATAAGAGAGATAAGTACCTTAATATCATGTATACCTGTTATGATTTGAATAAAATTAGCCTCCATAGGCTCAAAGGGGCTGCAATTATTTGAAAGCGTTAGGACAACCCTGTACACTGTGCTCCATTTCCTGACTCATATCTCTTCTTGCTTTCCCAGAGGCCTGCATACACAGGAAACCACCTTAGCCCTGCCCCTCTAACCCCCTGCCAGGCAACTACCCCCAAATGCATCCCCAATATCAGTAGACTGCACTCTATACCCTGAGTCCCATTTCCCACTCCAAAACTCTGCTTGCTTTCTCTGTGGCCTCCAGGTCCCAGGAACACCAGTTAAGCAACCCCATCCCAAACCTCTGTCAAAACTTAACTGAGAGCCCGCCAAAAAGTAGTAAATTACACACCATTGCCTGGGCTCCATTTGTTGCCACATTACTCTGCCTACATTCTTGGAGACCTATCATATTAAGCTAAAATACACGCATGAGCCTTAAAATGCATCCTACCCACTAAACACCATTTTCCAACCCACAATATCACCTGATTTCCTGGAGGTTACCAATACCAGGGCTTCTAGGTCATAATTATACTAGGGACCTTAGAGGCAACATTGGTACTCACAAGGCCGAATACGGCCTTGCAGTCCATAACCCCCCCCCCCCCCCCCCAGGGAAAGACTAAGTCATAAGAACAGCAGGATACTCAGGCCATCAGACAGAAGAAAAGAGAAACCAAAGGGGCAGAGGCATGGGGAAGCAGGGAGACATCCTCAAAACACACTTTCAACAAAGACGAACTTAGAAATCAGCATCTATACTGTAAAGAACACATGGCCTCAGAAGGCATTATCCTCAGTGCTGTACCTCGGCCCCAGAATGAGAGCAAGGGATAACAACAACTAATGCCCACGGAGCTGGGTAAGGCCATGTACCTCGCACTCGGCCCTAGATAACTATGAAAACCAGAACATAGAAAGCTTGTATGCATGTGAGAGATAAAGAACCCCATGAAGTGATGTGTGAAAAGCCCTAGTTGTAATTAGCTGAATTTAGCTCAAAACCACTGCTCTGCCATGGCAAAATCGCTCAATTCCCGAGGGCCCAACTGAGATGACATCAAGTTGAGAAATAATCCTCTGTCTCCCTCTTCTCGGATGTCCATGCAGACAGCAAACCTGCAAAGCTGCGGCTCAGCTCCAGAGGATCCGAAAGCAAGAAATATTGAGTCGTATTTACCTGCGTGCTTCCAGAAGCCAGGTCATGCCTGCCAGACCAGATAAGTTAGTGAAGCGTGTGTATGAAAGAAAGAATGCAGGCCCATTTCACCATTTATTTGCTTTTTGCTGTTTATGAATAAATAAAAAGTGTTAGAACCTTTTCCACCGAGTTTCAAGGATTTGCTTTCTTTCCTTGATGCTTTACAGAAAATCACAACATAAACTTAAAATAACTGTAAAACTCAGATGTTTAAAGATCAGGTGCAAAACACAATCAACAAAAGCAAGGGTAATATGGCACCACCTGAGCCCAGCTATCCTACTACAGTAAGCCGTGGATATACTAACACAACTGAAACACAAGAAAAGGACCTTAACTCCAACCTTATGAAGATAAAAGAAGTGGGGAATCACCACTCCGAGAGAGTCTGGGAAACACTATGGAAGAACACTGTAAACAGAGAGGGATCAAGTGCAAGTAACTCAGGGGCTTTGCCTAGGAGGTAGTCAGATTAGCTTAGACAATGACATAGGGTAATTCTCCCCAGTTGTGTGTCTTAAACTTGATTGATAAATATAATAGTCCAGTCTAAATAATTTGGGAGCTATCTAGGTAAGAAGAAAATTGTAAAATAATTATTTAAAGGCCACTAACAGAAACTAAACAAAGAAATAGTGAAACAAATAGGTGCTATGAATCAAATGGACTTAACAGATATCTACAGAAAATTTTACCCAAACACAAAAGAGCACACCTCAATCACAGCACCTCAAAGGACCTTCTTCAAAATGCACCACATACTCTGTCACAAAGCAAATCTCGGCAGGTACAAGAAAATTGAAATAATCCCCTGTATCTTAACCCCCTGAGGAAATAGAAACATTCATTAAGTCTCCCAACCGAAGAAAGAGACCAAGGACAAATAGCTTTAGTAAAGAATTCTACCAAAATTTCAAAGAGCAATATCAATATGCCTCAAGCTATTCCACAAAATAGAAACAGAAGGACCACTGCCAAATTATTCTTATGAGGTCACAGTCACCCTAATACCTAAAGCACACAAAAACTCAGACAATAAAAAGCATTTCAGGACAAGTTCTCTTCTAACATTGATGCAAAAGTACTCAATATAGTATTTACAAACTATATTCAAGAAAAGAAAGATCTACTATGATCAAATAGGGTTCATCCCAGAGACACAGTCCAACATGGGAAAATTTATTAAATTAATCCATACTATATGCAAACTTAAGGAAAAAAAAACCCCACAGATAATCTCATTGGATGCTGAAAAAGTCTTTGAGAAAATTTAGCACCCCTTCAGGTTAAAAGTCTTGGAGAAATCAGTGATGCAAGATGCACAACTCAATGTAATAAAGTCAACATAAAAGAAGTCATTAGCTAACATCAAATTAAATACACATATAAAGCAGTTCCACTAAAATCAGGTACAGGAAAAGTCTTTTCACTCTATTCACATCTATTCAATATAGAACTTGAAATTTTAGCTAGAGAACCCTGATGAAAAATAAGAAGTCAAAGTATATATATTTCCAGATGATATGATAGTATACATAAGTGACTCCAAACTTCTACAAGAAAACTCCAACATCTGATAAATACATTCAGCAAAGTGGCTGATTACAAACTAACTCAAAAGAAAAAAGAAAGAAAGAAGAAAGAAAAGAAAAGAAAAATCAATAGCCCTACTGTAAAAAAGCAATAAGATAAGTGGGCTAATCAATTTGGGAAATAATACCCTTTATAGTAGCCACAATTAAAATAAAATTTCTTGGTGTACCCAATCCAGAAGTGAAAGACCTACATGACAGGAACTTCAAGTCTGTTAAAAATTGATTTGAAGAAGATATCAGAAGATAGAAAAATCTCCCATGTTCATTGATCTGTAGGAGTAATGAAGTAGACATGGCAATCCTATTAAAAGCAATGTACAGACTTAATGCAATTACTCTCAAAATTCCAACAGAGTTCTTTACAAACCTATACTCAAATGGAGAGCAAAAAACACAGGATATCTAAACTAATCCCATACAATAAAAGAACTTCTGAAGGTATTACCACCCTGATTCAAGCTGTACTTCAGAACAATAGTAATATAAATCATATCTATTGGCATAAAAACAGACACATTGATCAATGGAATCAAGTTGATGTCCTAGAAGTAAATTCCAACACCTATGGACACCAGGTTTTTGTCACAAAATTACACTGGAAAAATAAAGCATCTTCAAAATGTGGTCTAACAGGATACAAAAGAGTTATATCCACTACCCTGTACAAAATTAAAATCCAGATGGATAAAAGAGCTCAACATAAAACATATCCAAACCTGATCAATGAGAAAGTGGGAAATAGCTTTGAATGTATTGGTGAAGGAGGGGATGCTGTCAAAAGGACAAAACAGGAACCTACAGAATGGAAAAAGTTCAACAACCTAACATCTGACAAGGGCTGATATCCAAATATATAAAGAATTCAAGAAGCTAGATACCAAGAAATTTGATATCCTAATTTAAAATTCAGGTACAGATCTAAACAGAGAATTCTCTAGAGAGGAATCTCTAATGGCTGAGAAGCACCTAAAGAAATGTTCAAAATTATTAGCAAAATGGGATATGTTAATTAAAAAACTCAAAATGGCTAAGATTAAACATTTAAGTGACAGCTCATTATTGGGAGGAGGTGGAAGAAGGAGAACACACCTCCACAGCCAGTGGGAATACAAATTTTATAGTCACTTTGGAAATCATATTGGTGGTTTCTCAAAAAATTGGGTTTCATTCTACCTCAGGGCTCACCTATAACACTCTATACTCAAGGATGCTCCATGATACCACAAAGACACTTACTCAACTATGTTCATAGAAGCTTTATTCATAGTAGTCATAAACTGGGAATGGCTTAAATGTTCCTCAACAGAAGAATAGATAAAGAAAATGTGGTACATTTAAACAATGGAGAATTACTGAGCTTTTTATAATAAACACATTATGAAATTTGCAGGAAAAAGGATAAAAAAAGATCATTCTGAGTGAGGTAATCCAGGATCAGAAAGAAAAACATGGCATATACTCATAAGTGGATATTAGCAGTAATGTAAAGGATAACCATGCTACAATCCATAGATACAAAGAAGCTAAGTATTAAGGAAAGCTGAATAGTTGACACATGATCTCTCTGAGAAGAAATATAGGCATGGTGGGTGAATAGGGGCAGGGAAGTAGACTAGGTGGTGGTGGAAATGGGAACAGGAGGGATCAGGTTGGGGAGAACAACCAGAGACAGCCATGGGAAGACAACTGAAATAGGGGTAGGGAATCATTTCTGACAGGAGCTAGAAACCAAGTGCAATGAAAAAAAAATTACAGTAATCTATGAGGTTGACTCTAGTTAAGACACACAGCAATGTAGATATGAAACCAGAAACAGCCATCTCAAATAACCAGAAAAGACTTCTCACAGAGGTATAAGGGCTCCAATTCATCCATAAAGCCTTGAACCTACAACTTGTCCTGCCTACATAATGTACCGGGGTAAATGAGGGAGTGGCTAATCAGTGACTAGTCCAGCTCTAGACCCATGACAGGGAGGCCATCCCTGACAGTATAAATGATAGTACCTAGCATAAATATTATCAGAGAGGCTTTACCCCAGATGTTAACAAATGCAGAGACCCACAGCCAAAAGGTGGATCTTGTAGAACCTTGGCAAAGATGTGGAAGAAGGAATTATGTATCAGGGGAAAAGGGCTAAGAGTAGATGGGGGTATAGAGAGAAGGACAAGAGAGAGTAGAAACTGTGGTCAAGATATAAAGGAAATACATAAATTTATCTATTAACTTTTGAAAAATAAATACAATTTTGAAGAAGATCATCAACTAATTCAGAAAGCATGACAAAATTAAACTATATTATTGAACATTTTAAGTAGCATGCTGCTATTAAGTAGTACCCATGCCATACTTTTTAAGATTGTGACTTGCTTTGCTACTCTGCTTACTTAGACAAAAGAAAGTTTCTTCAAAATATACCTCAAAACAATAATGATTAACTTTTCTTCATTTAACTTCATTGTGTGCACATTTAAATCCACATCAAGATAATGTGCAACAATCATGGCAACATAACCATCGAAATGTAGATGTTCCAGATGGAAATAGATTTTATTGAAAATAATTTTTTTCAAACATTATATTCTGATTATGGTTTCCCTCACCCTACTCCTCCCAAATCCACCTGACCACATCCATACCCTTTCTTCATATCCCTCATTAGAAAACAAACAGATATCTAATAAAAAAATTATATATATATATATATATATATACACACACACACACACACACACACATATATATATATATATATATATATATATATATATATATATATATATATATATATATATAAACAAAATAAAACATCTATAGAACAAAGCAAAAAAACTTAAAAAAAAAAGACCCAAAGAAAAAGCACAAAGCCCACATAGCTGTAAATGCTGATGCATTTGTAGGGACAGGATTTCCATAAAGACACAAGTTGAAACTCATATCTAAGCAGGAGAATTGTAAATTAAAAGAACAAAATAGTAATTTATACCAAATTTATATTTTATCTTCCCTGACCTGTATTGACACCCTGTTAGACAATCAAAAGTAACTCGTTTTTATTCAATGAGTTTAATTGATAAAAGATTGTATTCCAAAAATATAGTTCATACATATTAATAGCAAATATTTATCCTTTTGTAGCATATATCATTTTAGTTACACTACATGAAAGTTCATCTTGTATTTCCTAACAAATAGTTAATTCTAACAAAATGCTTCATTATGTATTAGGATTTGGAGACTTGTTTAAATACTTAGAAGCTTTGTATCCATGCTGTAATTCTGTTTGAGTTGAATGCAGCAGAACCCAGTAATACTGTATGGTCTCCTACAGCTTGCCTTCTCTTCTGAGGAACTGAGGTCCTTGCAGTTTAAGATGCTCAGTAAAGAAATTCAGCAAGAAATCAGAAAGAATAGAAGATATTTTGATATAAATATCCTGCGGGGAAAATAACTCATGTGGCAATTTTCCTTTAATTTGTTTTAAAAAGTTTTATGCAAAGAAAGTCAATGGTAATGATTTAACAAATACACATAATCATAATGAATTGAAAACCTACATATTATTTTTACCAGCTTTATTGTGTTCATAAAATTGTGTCTAAAATTATTTTGGAAGTAAGTAATATATACTTAACAGCTTACCATTTAAAAATTTTTATAGTATATGTATATGATATTCTCAAATGAAGAAAATATTTTCTATTCAAACTAATATAACAACATAATTATTTAAAATGTACAAATTTGTTTTTATTATTTTAATATGGTTTGTGAAAAGTTAGGAGCAACTTTATTTTCTATGATTTTTCATTTCAAGGTTTTAAATAAGCTTGAAAAATAGTGAACTTTTAAAATTTCTATTATTTTTATGTGTGTTATAATATGACATTCAAATGACTTCAGCATTATTTTTTATTACTACATAAATATTTGTAATAGAGGTACATGAACAGAATGTTACAGTAGCAATGTGACTGCATACATCAGGACTCTTAGTCATACTCATAATATCATACATTTACCTCAGTGATTATCACTACTTTTAAAAAATATTTGCATCTAATATCCTACTTACCCTAGTATATTTTCTTATATTTGATAACTAAATAAAATAATGATGATTTTCATGTGATCCATAAAATAAAATAAAATAAAATAAAATAGATTACATCTAAAAGAGACACCAAGCAAAAGAAAAACAAGAGAATGGAAAATTTTAATCTTAATCTTATTCGGTATCATCACTTAGATGGAAATGTAGGAAAATGTGAAGATAAATTTATTTCAAAGCACAACATCTCACAAAAATATTCAATATTACTTATGACCAATATTTTCATCTTTGAGTAAATATAAAATAATTTACCATTAATTGGACTATAACAGTTTAAATACTTTTAATCTTTGAAAATATACTCAAAGTATATTGTTTGTTATTTTGTTTCTTTCTTTTTTGTTGAAAATAGGTTCTTCTCTCATACAATACATCTTGACCACTCCTTCTCTGACCATCCACTCCTCTCAGAGACTCCCCAATTACCTCTACTCCATTTCTTCTCCCAAAAGCAGCAAGCCTTCAAGAGACAACAACCAAACAAGAAAAAAATAGCTTACAATAAGACAAAATAAAAGGCCCTATATCAAGGCTGGACAAGGTACTCCAACGGGAGGAAAAGAGTCTCAAGAGCAAGAAGACGAGTCAGAGACACATCTGCTTACTTTGTTAAGAGTCTCATAAGAGCACCAAGCAATTAGCCATAACATACATGCAGAGCACCTGGTACAGATCCCATGCTTGTTGGTTTGGTCTTTGTGGGCCCATGGGATCCCTTCTTTGTTAACTGAGTAGCCCATTATCTCCTGGTGTTCTCCATCACCTCTGATCCTACAATCTCTCTTCCCCCTCTTAAAATTATTCTCAGTATTCTCCAAACTCTGATAGGAGGAACAAAATGGAGACATGCTATATACACACTATCTCCTTGTAATGACCAGATGAAGATCTCTATATCCACACATGTCTGTCAGTTGATGAAGCCTCTCTGATGAGAGGACAAGACTCTAATTTATGAATATCCATTTTTTGCAAGTTTTCTTTGTTTCTACCCTAGATATGTAACAGAGATCACGCCTAGTTCTTAGAATGCATGCTGTACATTTTTCAAAAATAAATAAAATGTAAAAGATGTGAAAATAGTTCTTATATTTTATTACTATGCAGATATGGGCCCCGACCTTCAGGGATAATTAGCTGGGACCCAGGGCAAGGGAATGAGAGAGTGGGAGAGAAAGAGACACAAAGAATGAGAGCAAGTCAATCATACTGTTCAAGCTTTCAAAAACTTCAGACAGGAGTGGCAATATAAGCATAAGGAAACGGCTCCAAGGCAGGGTGGAAGAGCCCAGGGGCTCTCTGAAGGTCAGGTGGCAGTCTTCAGATCCTGAAACCAACGGTCACAGTGTCCTCTTTACCCACAAACATTCTTACTCTTATGACCCTGAATGTTCTCTTAGGATTGTTTGTGTGAGCTAGAAAATATCCACAAGGCCATGGCTGAGGCCATGGCTCCTGTCATAAAAGTACCTGGATTTTACAATATAAAATATGGGTGACTAAAGGAAGTGACCTTACAAACATTAGTTATAATAACTTTCATTGCACCACATAATATATCTGTTTATCATATAGATTCATAAGTATTGGAATGACAGTTTGTCTCTTCTTTAGTGAACTTTTTAGGAGTTAAACAATCATTCACACTACTCAAAGGTATTTTGACCTGATAAAATAATTCCACAATATAAATCTGAAAAATAAAACTTTACATATCAGTATTTTCTAACTAAACTTTCCAAATTTGCTTCTTTTTTTTTTTTTAAAGAAAAGATTGTTTATTCCTCAAGATTTTAATATGTGAAGTTAGGTACTTTGATAGTATTTATCCATTGTTCTCCCCTATTTTCTCTTATATTCATCCTCAACTTCAAAACCCTACATTTCTTGATACCCCAGTGAGTGACTCTAGTTTTGATGCCCATATATTCATGGGATTGAGGCATCCACTCAAAAATGGCAACCATACCAGGTACTGTACTATAAAAAGAGAAACAAAGGGAAAAAAAAAAACCAGACATTCCCTCTATTAACAGTAAAAAAATGCCAATAACCCCATAGCACATTGTAGGAGCTCCAAGGACTTACTGCTTTCCTTGGTAACAATTTTTTTTAAAACCAGAGTCTTAATTTATTATTTTTTTTTTTTTTAGAATTTTTTGTTAGGTACTTTCTTCGTTTACATTTCAAATGCTATCCCAAACGTCCCCCATACCCTCAGCCCCACCTCAGTCCCCTACCCAGCCAGTCCTACTTCTTGGCCCTGACATTAACCTATACTGAGGCATATAAAGTTTGCAAGAACAAGAGGCCTCTCTTCCCAGTGATGGCTGACTAGGCCGTTTTCTGCTCCATATGCAGCTAGAGGCACTAGCTCTGCGGGGGTGGGAGGGTGGGGGATAATGGTTAGTTCATATTGTTATTCCACCTATAGGGTTATGGATCCCTTTAGCTCCTTGAGTACTTTCTCTACCTCCTCCATTGTGGGCCCTGTGTTCCATCCGATAGCTGACTGTGAGCATCCACTTTTCTGTTTTCTGGGCCCAAGAATAGCCTCACAGCTATATCAGGGTCCTTTCAGCAAAATCTTGCTAGTGTATGCAATAGTGTCAGCATATGGAGGCTGATTATGGGATGGATTCCCAGGTATGAAAGTCTCTAAATAGTCCATTCTTTCGTCTCAGCTCCAAAGTTTGTCTGTGTAACTCCTTCCATGGGTGTTTTGTTCCCAATTATAAGAAGGAGCAAAGTGTCCACACTTTGGTCTTCATTCTTCTTGATTTTCATGTGTTTTACAAATTGTATCTTGTATCTTGGTTATTCTAAGTTTCTACTTCTCAGTGAGTACATATCATGTGAGTTCTTTTGTGATTGGGTTACCTCACTCAGGATGATGCCCTCCAGATCCAACTATTTGCCTAGGAATTTCATAAATTCATTCTTTTTAATAGTTGAGTAGTACTCCATTGTGTAAATATATCACATTTTCTGTATCCATTCCTCATTGAGGGGCAACTGGGTTCTTTCCAGTTTCTGGCTATTATAAATAAGGCTGCTATGAACATAGTGGAGCATGTGTTCTTATAACCGGTTGAAACATCTTCTGGATATATGCCCAGGAAAAGTATTGCAGGATCCTCCGGTAGTACTATGTCGAATTTTCTGAAGAACCATCAGATTGATTTCCAGAGTGGTTGTACAAGCTTGTAATCCCACCAACAATGGAGGAGTGTTGCTCTTTCTCCACATCCTCACCAGCATCTGCTCTCACCTGAATTTTTGATCTTAGCCATTCTGACTGGTGTGAGGTGGAATCTCAGGGTTGTTTTGATTTGTATTTCCCTGATGATTGAAGATGCTGAAATTTTTTTCAGGTGCTTCTCAGCCATTCAGTATTCCTCAGGTAAGAATTGTTTGTTTATCTCTGAGCCCCATTTTTAATGGGGTTATTTGATTTTCTGGAGTCCACCCTCTTGAGTTCTTTATATATATTGGATATTAGTCCCCTATCTGATTTAGGATAGGTAAAGATCCTTTCCCAATCTGTTGGTGGCCTTTTTGTCTTATTGATGGTGTCGTTTGCCTTACAGAAGCTTTGCAATTTTATGAGGTCCCATTTGTCTACTCTTGATCTTACAGCAGAAGCCATTGCCTGTTCTATTCAGGAATTTTTCCCCTGTGCCCATATCTTCAGTGATTGTCCGCACTTTCTCCTCTATAAGTTTGACTGTCTCTGGTTTTATGTGGAGTTCCTTGATCCACTTAGATTTGATCTTAGTACAAGGAGATAGGAATGGATTAATTCACATTCTTTTACACGATAACTACCAGTTGTGCCAGCACTATTTGTTGAAAATGTTGTCTTTTTTCCACTGTATGGCTTTAGCTTCCTTGTCAAAGATCAAGTGACCATAGGTGTGTGGGTTCATTTCTGGGTTTTCAATTCTATTCTATTGGTCTACTTGTCTGTCTCTATACAAATACCATGCAGTTTTTATCACAATTGCTCTGTACTACACCTTAAGGTCAGGCAGGGTGATTCCCCCAGAGGTTCTTTTATCTTAGAAAAGAGTTTTTGCTATCCTAGGTTTTTTGTTATTCCAGATGAATTTGCAGATTGCTCTTTCTAATTCGTTGAAGAATTAAGTTGGAATTTTCATGGGGATTGCATTGGATCTGTAGATAGCTTTTGGCAAGATAGCTATTTTTACTATATTGATCCTGCTAATAATCCATGAGCATAGGAGATCTTTCCATCTTCTGAGATCTTCTTTAATTTCTTTCTTCAGAGACTTGAAGTTCTTATCATACAGATCTTTCACTTCCTTAGTTAGAGTCAAGCCATGGTATTTTATATTATTTGTGACTATTGAGAAGGGTGTTGTTTCCCTAATTTTTTTCTCAGGCTGTTTATCCTTTGTGTAGAGAAAGGCTATTGACTTATTTGAGTTATTTTATATGCAGCTACTTCATTGAAGCTGTTTATTGGGTTTAGGAATTCTCTGGTGGAATTCTTAGGGTCACTTATATATACTATCATATCATCTGCAAAAAGTGATATTTTTTCTTCTTTCTTTCCAATTTGTGTCCCCTTAATCTCATTTTGTTTTCAAATTGCTCTGGCTAGGAATTCAAGTACAATGTTGAATAGGTAGGGAGAAAGTGGTCACCCTTGTCTAGTCCCTGATTTTAGTGGGATTGCTTCAAGCTTCTCACCATTTACTTTGATGTTGGCAACTGGTTTGCTGAAGATTGCTTTTATCATAGGTATGGGCCTCAAATTCCTGATATTTCCAAGACTTTCATCATGAATGGATGTTGGATTTTTTCAAATGCATTCTCAGTATCTAACGAGATGATCATGTGTTTTTTTTTCTTTGAGTTTGTTTATATAATGGATTATGTTGATGGATTTCCATATATTAAACCATACCTGCATCCCTGGAATGAAACCTACTTGGTCAGATTGGATGATTGTTTTGATGTGTTCTTGGATTCGGTAAACAAGAATTTTATTGAGTATGTTTGCATTGATATTCATAAGGAAAATGGGTCTGAAGTACTCTATCTTTGTTGGGTCTTTCTGTGGTTTATGTATCAGAGTAATTGTGGCTTCATAGAATGAATTCGGTAGAGTACCTTCTGCTTCTATTTTTTGGAGTAGTTTTTGAAGTACTAGAATAGATCTTTGAAGGTGTGATAGAACTCTGCACTAAACCCATCTGGTCCTGGGCTTTTTTTTTTTTTTTTTTTTTTTTTTTTTTTTTTTTTTTTTGGGTTAGGAGACTATTAATAACTGCTTCTATTTCTTTAGAGGATATAGGACTGTTTAGATCATTAACCTGATCCTGATTTAACTTTGGTACCTGGTATCTGTCTATAAACTTGTCCATTTCATCCAGGTTTTCCAGTTTTGTTTAGTATAGCCTTTTGTAGAAGGACCAGATGGTGTTTTGGATTTCTTCAGGATCTTCAGGTTGTTATATCTCCCTTTTCGTTTCTGATTTTGTTAATTAGGATGTTGTCACTGTGCCCTCTAGTGAGTCTAGCTAAGGGTTTATCTAACTAATTTTTGTTTTTTCTCAAAGAACCAGCTTCTTGTTTCCTTGATTCTTTTAATAGTTCTTCTTGTTTCCACTTGGTTGATTTCACCCCTGAGTTTGATTATTTCCTGCCTTCTACTCCTCTTGGGTGAATTTGCTTCCTTTTCTTCTAGAGGTTTTACGTGTGTTGTCAAGCTGCTAGTGTGTGCTCTCTCTAGTTTCTTTTTGGAGGAACTCAGAACTATGAGATTTCTTCTTAGAAATACTTTCATTGTGTCCCATAAGTTTGGGTATATTGTGGCTTCATTTTCATTAAACTCTAAAAAGGCTTTAATTTCTTTCTTTTTTTATTTATTTATTTTTTATTACATATTTTCCTCAATAACATTTCCAATGCTATCCCAAAAGTCCCCCATACCCTCCCCCCCACTTCCCTACCCACTCATTCCCATTTTTTTGGCCCTGGCGTTCCCCTGTACTGGGGCATATAAAGTTTGCATGTCCAATGGGCCTCTATTTCTTCTTTCCTCGACCAAGGTATCATTGAGAAGAGTGTTGTTCAGTTTCCATGTGAATGTTGGCTTTCTATTATTTATGTTGTTATTGAAGACCAGCCTTAGTCCATGGTGGTCTGGTAGGATGCATGGGACAATTTCAATATTTTTGTATATGTTGAGGCCTGTTTTGTGACCAATAATATGTTCAATTTTGGAGAATGTACCATAAGGTGTTGAGAAGAAGTTATATCCTTTTGTTTTAGGATAAAATGTTCTGTAGACATCTGTTAAATCCATTTGTTTCATAACTTGTGTTAGTTTCACTGTGTCCCTGTTTAGTTTCTCTTTCAACACTCTGCCCATTGATGAAAGGGATATGTTGAAGTCTCCCACTATTATTATGTGATGTGCAATGTGTGCTTTGAGCTTTACTAAAGTTCCTTTAATGAATGTGGCTGCCCTTGTTTTTGGAGCATAGATATTCAGAATTGAGAGTTTCTCTTGGAAGATTTTAACTTTGATGAGTATGAAGTGTCCCTCCTTTTCTTTTTTGATAACTTTGCGTTGGATATTGATTATATTCGATATTAGAATGGCTACTCCAGCTTGTTTCTTCAGACCATTTGCTTGGAAAATTGTTTTCCAGCCTTTCATTCTGAGGTAGTCTCTGTCTTTTTCCCTAAGATGTGTTTCCTGTAAGCAGCACAATGTTGGGTCCTGTTTGTGTAGCCAGTCTGTTAGTCTATGTCTTTTTATTGGGGAATTGAGTCCATTGATATTAAGAGATATTAAGGAGAAGTAATTGATGCTTCCTATTATTTTTGTTGTTAGAGTTGGCATTCTGTTCTTTTGGCTGTCTTCTTTTAGGTTTGTTGAAGGATTACTTTCTTGGTTTTTCTAGGGCATAGTTTCCGTCTTTGTATTGTTGTTGTTATTGTTGTTATTGTTGTTTTTTCCTGTTATTATCTTTTGAAGTGCTTGATTCGTGGAAAGATAATGTGTGAATTTGGTTGTGTCATGGAATACTTTGGTTTCTCTATCTATGGTAACTGAAAGATTGGCTGGGTATAGGAACCTGGGCTGGCATTTGTGTTCTCTTAGTGTCTGTAAAACATCTGTCCAGTCTATTTGGAGTTCTGTAGGCTTCTTGTATTTTCATGAGCATCTCTTTCTTTAGGTTTGGGAAGTTTTCTTCTATAATTTTGTTGAAGATATTTGCTGGCCCTTTAAGTTGAAAATCTTCATTCTCATCTACTCCTATTTTCTGTACATTTGGTCTTCTCATGTGTCCTGGATTTACTGGATGTTTTGAGTTAGGATCTTTTTGCATTTTGCATTTTCTTTGATTGTTGTGCCCATGTTCTCTATGGAATCTTCTGCACCTGAGATTCTCTCTTCCAATCCTTGTATTCTGTTGCTGATGTTCGCATCTATGGTTCCAGTTTTCTTTCCTAGGGTTTCTATCTCCAGCGTTGCCTCACTTGGGTTTTCTTTATTGTGTCTCCTTCCCTTTTTAGGTCTTGGATGGTTTTATTCAATTCCATCACCTGTTTGGTTGTGTTTTCCTGCAAATCTTTAAGGGATTTTTGTGCTTCCTCTTTAAGGTATTCTACCTGTTTAGCAGTGTTCTCCTGTGTTTCTTTAAGTGAGTTATTAAAGTCCTTCTTGATGTCCTCTACCATCATCAAGAGATATGCTTTTAAATCAGGGTCTAGATTTTCGGGTGTCTTGTGGTGCTCAGGACTGGGCAAGGTGGGCATGCTGCATTCTGATGATGGTGAGTGGTCTTGGTTTCTGTTAGTAAGATTCTTAAGTTTGCCTTTGCCATCTGGTAATCTCTGGAGTTAGGTATTATAGTTGTCTCTGGTTAGAGCTTGTTCCTCTCATCTTTCTGTTAGCCTCTATCAGCATACCTGGGAGACTAGCTCTGTCCTCTGAGTTTCAGTGGTCAGAGCACTCTCTGCAGGTAAGCTCTCCTCTAGCAGGGAAGGTGCACAGATATCTGGAGTTTGGACCTACCTCCTGGCAGAAGATGAAGGCCTGAAACAGGGCCTGTCCCAGAAGCTGTTAGCTTCTGAGTCCATACTCTCACCTGCCCAGAGGGATACAGGGAACCATTATGGCTCCCCCAGGTGCTTTGGCAAAGCTCTTCTGGGCTGGGTGGACACCTCTCCACCAGGGAGAGGTAGGGAAGGTGTCCAGATGTCTGGAGCCTGAAACGGTGTCTGCCTCAGAAGCTGTCCTCTAGGGACCTTGGGAGTGTCTGCCTACTCCTTGCCCAGGTGACCTGGTCCTGGCGCCAACCAGAAGGGATTTGTGACCCTGGTCAGGCTGGCTTTTTTGCTTCCCTAATGTCTCAGTTCCCGCATGATTGGATTGGAACAGAAGTTGTATTCCACTCACAGGTGGTCCTAAGATCACGAGGAGATTCCTCCAGGGAACCTTGGGTGTGTCCACTGACTTGGCGCCCAAGGTGACCTGGTGCTGGTGCCAACTGGAAGGGATTTCTGACCCTAGTCAGGCCGTCTTTTCTGCTTCCCTAATGCTGTCTCAGGTCCCACTCGATTTGATTGGACGACTTCTTCTTCTTCTTCTTCTTCTTCTTCTTCTTCTTCTTCTTCTTCTTCTTCTTCTTCTTCCTCTTCATCATCATCTTCTCTTCCTCCAACTCCTCCTCTTTTCCTCATGTTCCTTCTTCTCTTTTTCCCCTCTGGTTTTCAGTTTTACTTTTAAATTGCTGGTGTAAGAAATTTCTAATTTCTTTATGGAGGCACCTTGTACTTTGACATTTCTTCTTAACACTGATATCATTGTGCCACATCAATTTTTGTATGTTGTGTCCTAATTTTCATCAAATTCTAGAAACTCTTTAATTTTATTCTTTATTTTTTCCCTGGCACAGAGATCATTGAGTAGAGAGTTGTTAAGATTCCACAGTGTGTCAGAATTCTAGTATTTCTATTGTTAAAATCTAGCTTTATTTTGTGGTGGTCTAATAAGATACAAGGCATTATTACAATTTTCTTGTATCTATTGATGCTAGTTTTCAGATCAACTATGTGGTCAGTTTTTGAGAAGGATCCATGACGTGCTGACAAAAAGGTATGTATTCTTTTGTGTTTGGGTCAAATATTCTGTAGCTGTCTGTTAGGTAGATTTTATTCATAATGTCAGATAGATTCATTATTTCTCTGTTTAGTTTTTGTCTGGATGATCAGTCAGTTGGTAAGAGTAGGGTACTAAAGTCTCCCAAACTTAATGTGTGGGGTTCAGTGTTGAATTAAGTGCTCTCCTCCTCAGCTTCTTCTATCTTTTCCATAATTCAACCACAGGGGTCCCCAGCTTCTGTCCATTGGTTGGGTATGAGTATCTGCATAGGGCTCTTTTAGCTGCTTGTTGGGTCTGTCCGAGGGCAGCCTTGCTAGGCTCCTGTCTGTAGGTACACCATAGCAACAGTAATAGTGTCAGGCCTTGAAGCATCCTCTTGAGCTAGATCCAAATTTGGGCCAGCCACTAAACCTACTTTCCCTCAATTTCTTCTCCATTTTTGTCTCTGCAGTTCTTTCAGAAAGAAGAAAATCAGAGTCAGAATTTTAGATTGTGGGGTGGCAAACCCATCTCTCCACTTGATTCTAGAGATGCTTTCAAATGGAGATGGACAAGTTCCCTCTCCCCACTGTTGGCTTTTCATCTAAGGTCCCTCCCTTTGAGTCCTGAGGCTCTCTCCCTTCATAAGTCACAGGTACATTTTAGAGGGTCTCCCAACCTCCCACCTTCTGAGATAGCCTGTTTTCCATCTTTCTGCTGGCCCTCAAGTCTTTACTACTCTTCCCTGACACAATACCTGATCATGTTCCTATTATCCCCTCCATGTCCCCATTCCAACCCAGGTGTCTCCCTCTCTGCCCTCCATGATTGCTTTCTTCTCCCTGCCAAGTGGAATTGAGGCATTCTCACTTGGGTCCTTCAGCTCATTAACCTTCTTGAGTTATGTGGATTGTATCCTGGGCATTCTGTACCTTTTTGGATAAATTTACTTTTGAGTGAGTACAAATTATGCATGTCCTTTTAGGTCTGAGTTATCTCACTCTGGATGGTATATTCTGCTTCCACTCTTTTGGTGGCAAAGCTCATGATGTCTTCATTCTTCATAGCTGAGTAGTATTCCATTGTGTAAATGAACCACATTTTTCTGTATCCATTCTTCTGTTGTGGAACATCTGGGTTGTGTCTAACTTTTTGCTATCACAAATAAGGCTGCTATAAACATAATGGAACACTTGCCTCTGAAGCACGGTAGGTCATCTTCTGAGTATATGCCCAAAACTGGTATAGCTGGGTCTTCAGGTAAATCTATTTCCTATTTTCTGAGGAACCAACAAATTGATTTTCAGAGTTATTGCAACAGTTTGCAATGGAGGAGTGTTACCCTTTTTCCACATCTTTACCAACATGTGGTGTGACCTGAGGTTTTGATCTTAACCATTCTGATTTTGTGCAAGGTAGAATCCCAGGGTCACTTTGATTTGCATTTCCCTGATCCCTAAGGGCTTTGAACATTACTTTAAGTGCTTGTCTGACATTTGAGATTCCTCTGTTATTCTCTGTTCAGTTCTATTTTTTATTGGGTTTTTTGGTTTTTTTGGAGACTCACAGAGACCTGGGTACTTCAGTTGTGCAAGTACTAAGATTAGAGGTATTCATCACTATGCATTGCTAGCCCATCACATTTTAAAATATTTATTTATATGTTTATTTTGAGTGATTGAGCAGGCCAACAAATATAGATCAGAGGACAACAAGAGGGGGTTAGTGGTCTGGTTCCATCAGGTAGGTCAGGGATCTCAACTTAGGTGATCAGTTTTGCTGGTAGATATCTAAACTTATTGAGCCACCGCCTCAGTTTGGTTTATCACCTTTTACAGAAAACAATGTGCATGTTTGCTTGCTCTTTGTTTCACAGTTAAAGGTTGCTTTTATTTTTCAATATCTTTCAGTAAAAATGTAAAACTTGAAAAATAAATATTGTAAAGCTGATATTCTTGGGCATATATTTATCATTACTATGTTTATTCACATTATGAATTAACAATGCATTCAATAATTGACTTTAACTTTTTCCCATGGAGAAGCATACTCTTGTAAATTCTGAAACTAATACACTAGCACATCATGATCTAATCAGTTGGGGTAATGACAGGTATGTGTAAAGATAACAATAATGATAACCATTTATTCATGGAACTAATGTGAAAGTCTTCTGTTTTCCTTTCCAACACACAACATTTTTTATAGCTAAAACACTGTTATCATAAGTATTAACCAAAATTTTTAATATTTTTTTCTGAACAATCACATAGAATGCAGTGAGAGTCCAATATAAAGTATGCAAGCACATACAAATAATTCTTTGATTCTTTTCAAACCTCATGATTTATAACTATACAATTTCTCTATGCTTGATTACCCATGATATTTACCCATTATAACTAGAAAGTTCTCCAAACATGAGTATTATCCCAAGAGAAGTTTTTTTTTTTTCTGCCACTACTGATGATTTAACATTGTTTAGAAGCCAAATACTCCAAACATTTGAAGAAACCTAATAACCTAAGAATTCAGTTTTTTTCTACTGCTATGGTACTAGCTAACAAAACATAGGCAGCCCCTAAGACATTAACACTCTAATTCATATTGCACAGAAATATTAACAGTATTTTGAAAATAAACATATTCCTTTATACTAATATGTCTGCCTACTAGTTTGCCTCATCTTGCCTTGATAGGAGAGTTTGTGTCTAGCCTTGTAACCTTTTATGCCTAGTTGATATTCCTGGGAGACTGTTTTTGTTTAGTTTTTGTTTTGTTTTTGTTTTCTTTTGTTTTGAAGAGAAATGGAGGATGAATAGATTTGCTGTTGAGAGTGGCTCAGAGGAGGCTGGTAGGAACCAAGTAAGGGGGGGAGGCTGATGACAAGATGTAATGTATGAAAAAAAGAGTATAAAATAAAAAGAAGACCAAATACAATGATGTAGCCTATATTCATCTAATTTTGCAACACTAATTTAACTAAAATGTTGAAATTCCTATTCAGTTCTAAATCATGTATATCTGTGAATCAAAGAGCTTTAGACTTAAAATGAAGTGGAGACAGTGTAGTTAGAGTTTTCAAAATTTACTCAGGTCAATAATTTGGAATGGTTAATGGTTAATTTTTCATGGTAATTAAATAACAAAATTGGTGCTTTCAGTCTGGGTTTTTTAATTGATTAGATACAATTTTGAGTCAGTTTTAGAAAGTATATAGATATCAACTAAAAGGTACAGGGTAAATAAGATTAAATTACGTAAAACTTCCACAGGATAAGTAATCTATTTTGAGTACATGCTAAGTAATATTTTAAAATTTTAAATATATGTATATCACATTTCATATTCATAGAACTATAAATATTTTTTGTATTTGTAGTTATTGTCATCATAATTTTCAAATTAGTAATGGAAAATCCATAGAAATTAAACAGAAGTGATTTAATCATAAATGTATGCTAATTATGTGACTACTGATCAAGTTATCTCTAGACAGTATTAATGTACAACCTAAGGCATAGCAAAAAAGGCAAAAATTACTTTTTCATTTGTCATGTATGTTATATCTGATACAACCTAACAAAAAAGTGTAACATGGAAGGAAATTGAGTCCTACCAATTAGTCCTTAGGCAAAATGTCCAACACAGCAAATAGTCTTAGAACTGATATACTCTAAGAAGGAAGAATGACAGGAGAAATATGTTGAAATTCATCCAAGACAGTATGACCCAAATAATAATATTTATTTTTTGGACAGCCAAGAAAACTGTTAGATTTCATAATGTGGTGGTAAATAACTGACTAGAAATTGAAGTTTATATAATAATGTGGCCATGATTTTCAATTCATTCTTACTTCATTAAATACCAATGCTAATCAACTGTAAAGCTCGTTGACTAGTACAGGAAACTATCTGCTTCTATTCTAAAACTATTAGCATACATTTTGTGTGTGTGTGTGATTAAACACACACACACAAAGCCAGCAATGCATTTCTAGCACCTTTGATACTCTTTAGCTCTCCTTGTTGCTAATGCCAACCTTCACAATTTCTAAATTTTTTATTGAATATAGATGAGTCACCATAAAATGTTACTGACAGATGATAAATCCTTTCTTAATAAGATAAAATAAAATGTGCTTTGAAAATTGCCCAACTGTCTTATCTGGCCCTTCCCCTTAGCTTCAAACAGTAATTCCCATTACATAGAGCTTTTTTGGGAAACACAAGTCTAGCCACTTAAATCATATGAAAAACACAAAAGCTTCTGCATTGACTTCACCCTGACTTATAATGCAGACTTTGCAAAATCACTTACCTTCTTTCTTTACTTGTGTTTAAGGGATAAAACCCTAAGTTATTGAGTGTAATGATTAGTTAATGCCTCTGAAGCACTAAAGGAGCTCTTAAACGTGCTGTGTGATGGAGAGCAGTGCTCGGTAAATGCAGCACTTCAGTTCTGCACGGCACTTTAGGCAGCACATACAGTATTACTGATCTTACTGCCTTGCAGCAGTTTGTGTTCCCAAGAGATGATGCTTTAGTTACATGAAAGCTATCTAGAGTAAGTCATGCATTTAGACTTCCATCAATAGTTTCATTGGGAGTATCTTTAAACTACATTTGAATTAGGAACATGTTTTGACTTTAAAGTTATATTGGTTGTGATACAGTATTTAGCAAAGAGAAACACTGAGTGCTTTATAACTACATATTATGATGTCATTATATGTTATGATTAAAGGCATAAAAATATACAAAAGTTATTTTAAAAGAATGTCTTTAAGGCTAAGTAACAATGAGGATTAAAGGAAGGGCATAAGAATCCTCCTTTGGGGGGGGGGGGAATAGAATGGATTTCATGGGTAGACTTGGGGCAGGTAGGAATGGGAACACGAGGGACCATGTACAGGGAATGGAGGTCGAGAATACTGGAAGAGATGACTAGCATTTAGGGCATTTTGAGAGTTAGGTAGAAACCTAATGCAATGGATTCTCCAAGGAATCTACAAGGGTGACACTAGGTAACTCCTAGTAATGTAGGATATAGAGCCTTAACAGGCCATCTTCTGAAAGCAGGCAAAACTTCAAGTGGAATGATTGGTAAACCAATCCATCCACAAAACTTCCAATCTTGTTGTGCTTGCATGATATGCTGGGACTTGAACCTAGAATAATTGACTTGAACCTAGAATAATTGCCATCGAGAACACCAGCAATGGATGGGAACAGATGTAGAGCCTCACAGCAAAATTAAGTGGAGCTTGGGGAGTTCTATATAGGACAGGGAGAAAGGATTGGAAGAGCCAGAGCAATTGAGGATACCAGAAGAATAGAAAACATAAAAAGCAATACAGACTGGGACTCAAGTGAGTTCACAGAGATCAAACAGCCTGTGGGTCCGACCTAGTATGGGTCTGACTTACTTCCTCTGCATTTGTGCAGAGGTTGTATAGTTTGGTGTTCTTTTGGGATTCCTAAAAGTGGGAGCAGGTGATTATTCTAACTCTTTTGTCTGCTTTGGGAGTTTTTTTTTCCATTTACTGGATTGTCTCATCCATTCTATATGTAAGAATATGTACCTGATCTTATTATAGCTTGTTATGTTGTATTTGGAGGGAAGGGCGAGGAAACTGCAGTTGGAATGCAATATATGAGAGAAGAATAAGTTTTAAAAAGAACGTCTTTAAACCAGATGCACACATTATTTTTAACTTAGATGAGTTATTCAACATCAAGTGAGCACACAACAATGAGAATGCAGCTGCTTTGAACTTATTACTATGGGATGTGGTGTTGATTGCATAGCAGAGAATAAAATGCTTTTATTCTTTAAAGATTTATAAACATGGTTTTCACTGAATGGAAAGATATTGTACTATTTGTTTTCATGGAAAACTGCTGAATGTTTTAGGATTTTTTTTTTTAAAGAGACTATTGTCGTGGATTGCTGTTTGTATTTTGATGCTAATTGTGGGCCTGAGTACCAGAGGTTTTTCACAGAGATCTCTGCCCAGGCTGGGTGTGAGGGTTCCAGTGAAGGGAAATGAGTGCAGCCAAGAAGATGAAGTCTCTACCACGCCTTCCAGGTCTCAGGTAGGGCTAGCCCAGTGAGGAGTGTGGCAGGACCTCGGGTGGCTCTTAAGGAGAGAGGGAGAGAAGATCTCTTCCCAAGTGTTACATATAGCTCTTGGAACAAAAAACTCAGACAAAGAAATAGTTCTCGCATACTTTTAATTCCCTGGATAGATTTATATACACTTCTGGGGTTGATTCAAGGTTTGACAGCAGGTACCTCTCATTGGCTTGGACTGAGATTTTGGGGGAACCTTATTTGCATGTGGGAAGGATTGGTGCTGTTTCTATGTGGCTGATAGCCATGCGTCTTCTGTGAGGGCTGTGGGGGCAGTAACTTCGACAGGAGCCAGAGGTCCAGGAGACATGAGGGAACACCTTCTGTGCCCTGTAAATGAAAATTACCACCACTGGGTACTAAAGCTCGACCGGAGACTAGGGTGTCTGTGTGTAGCCCGTTGCCCCACAGCTAATTTTGGTCCCTTAAGAAGGGTACCCCAACAAGACTAAGGGGATGAGAGGTAAATTTTTAACTAGTCAAATAAAAGCTAAAGCCTGTGATTGGGCAGTGGAAGGAAAAAGTTGAACTGGAATTTTTAGAGAAGGGAGAGAAGGAGGAGAAGAGATGGAAGACAGATGGAGAAGATGGAAGAAGAAGAGGTTGAAGATGGAGCAGACTACGTGTCCTGGAGTATCTGCAAGTAACTTGAGATTTTATAGCTGGGGAATAGAGTAGTGTCGGGTTTGCTTAGCCAATCTAGGCACGCAGCTTGTATTTATATTAACTGAGTTGTGTGTTCTTTTCACCAGCCTTTTGGGGTTGGAGATTTACCAATATAAATCTGACTGGTATAAGTCTTTAGTGTTTTCATTTCCTGAAGCTAAGAAGAGATGAATGAGCTTCAGTAGGTGTTCTGCAGGCTAGCCACTGGGGGTGGATGACCTGAGAAATGCTAATGGTAGCTCCAAGCATTTCAACTTGAACTGGTTTGGTTAGCTTAGCAAGCAAGTATCAGGAACCAGGACACGACAACCACATAGAACTAGCTGTGGGGGTGGACTAAACCACCGATGTGGGGATGTGGGTGCATAGCAGGATTTAGCCTGAGTTTTACTTAAAAAATACACATAACAGATTATCATGTGAGACAACTTGAATTATGCTGAGTTTTTAAAGATAGTTGGTGTCATATGTACTTTCTGACTGTTTTCATGTCTTCTTTGAAGTCATTTGAATTATAAAACCTATTCTTCTTAATATGTATCAATTTTTGCAGTAATATACTACCCTCAAGAAATTCCACAAGGCAAGTCATCAAAATGTGTACAGGATTGGTGAAATGGCTCTTTGGATAGGTAGAGAACTGATTCTCATAATTTGTCCTGTGCCCTTCATACATGTTGTGATGCATGAAAGGACACAGGTGTACAAAACACACAACAAATAAAGACAAGAAAATAATTTGTGATGCCGAATTTGGTTTTGAAATTCTATATAAGTGATGTACTTACTAAGAGTCTTCATTTATTTTGAGAGAATGCATGCAGGCATATATACATACATACATATATATATATATATATATATATATATATATATATATATATATATATATATAAAATTTCAATTTGTGAAAACTTTTTCCATATATAATCCAACTGTTTTAAATATTTCAAAAGATTCTGAGTTACAAGATATAGATATATTAGCTTAAGAATTTGTGATTTTATGTAATCACAAAAACTGTCCTGACTGCTAAGTAGGAGTTCATACAGAGTCTCTGGATAACATAGAAAATAACAAAACAAAACAAAACAAAACAAAACAAAACAAAACAAAACCCAAACCAAACCAAACCAAACCAAACCAAACCAAACCAAACCAAACCAAACCAAACACCCCCCAAAAAACCACAAGGATTATTAGCTTTATTCAGTTGTTCATTTCACAACATTGTGAAATTGGAATCCCAAGGCTGATTAACACTGCCTTAGTTTCATTATATACATATGATATTCATAATGACTACTTGGAATATATTAGAATACTCAAGTCTAAATATTTTATTAAACAAATACTATAAGACTGATATTAAAAAATCCATATGACAAAAATAGTATATTTCATGTACCCAAAGAATATCTATATTGCAGATCTATACACTGACTCATCACTACATCTGACAAAATGAATGAATCAGAGAGGTCATCAAGTTAGCTCTGTGGTGAAATGGGTAGCACACTGGTCTTCTAGAGAGGAAAAAGGGGTAATCAAATCTCAGAATTAGTATGACGTTTCATGACTTTCATTCTACTCAGTATTTGGTAAATCTTCCTTTTGAACTACACAATAGATTTTCTACCTGAAATATGTACAGGATTTTTCATTTCTTCCATTGAGCCCTGATAAATGAATACTAATATAAATCATTCAGATTAAGGGTGCTGTCTTGATTTGCTTTATGGTATTTATAAAACCTGAAAAAGAGTGCATTTAGGTTTATCTTTGTCATAAATAAAATTATGAGACATACTTATCATACATGTTAATTTATAAACTAAAATATATACATTTACCATAAATTTCCATATGCTCAGGTTTTTAATTTGCTCCAATTTTTTTTTTTTTTTCCATTTTTTATTAGGTATTTCGCTCATTTACATTTGCAATGCTATACCAAAAGTCCCCCATAGCCACCCACCCCCTCTCCCCTACCCACCCACTCCCCTTTTATGGCCCTGGCGTTCCCCTGTACTGGGGCATATAAAGTTTGCGTGTCCAATGGGCCTCTCTTTCCAGTGATGGCCGACTAGGCCATCTTTTGATGCATATGCTAATTTGCTCCAATTTTTAATTTGTCAGTTATAACTTTTCAAGAGGAAAAATGGAGGCCTTGTTGAGGGAATACATACAAATCAAAAATTTCAGAGCTTGAAAAGTGTGTAATACTACATACAAATATAAGGTATATATATAAAGCTGGAATCATGCTTCTGTTTTATATTTTGAGAGTATTTTAAACAGCTGTAGACACTGTTAAATATGCTGATATAAAAACAGATTAAAGACAATTGTCAGTTAGGCTCTATGTCTAACTTTTTGGATACTCAAGGAGCTATGAGATATATTTATTTGTTTCACAATAAGCCTATAAGTAATGGTAACTACAAATTTAAGGTTTTTTTTAATACCTCTTTAACAGGAAGTTATTTAATATCAGAGATTTCTAGAAAATGATTCAGCAATAATTTAAATATGACTAATTCAAATTGAAGCAAAGACCACAAACATATAGTGAATAGTACCTAGATCAGTAAAGTATATGATATAAATATTGATAGTATGTTATTATTGCCCTCAATATATACAAAATATCCCTCATTGTTCTATATGCTCCAATTTTTCTCTTTATACTAATATATTTAATGCTTATTTAAAATCCCATTGCACACCTAAAATTATTATCCTGTTTCAAAACAAATGAAATATACTAGTGGGAGAAGACCTGGTGAAACAACTTAAAAGAGATATTTATTATATATATGCTGGAAGCCAGCCCACGGCTAACATGAACCGGGTTTCACCTGGGAGGAAGCTAGGGCTGAAAAGAGAGGGGAAACTAGTTGGTCGAGAGAAAAATGGAGCTAAGTCATGATTCCTGATCAAAGCTCAAATGTTTAATGGAAAATGCACTTATAAAGGGGGGGGGGGTATCCCCACCAATTCATCCTTGGAGCCTGGAGCCAGCTGCAGGTGACAATGGATTTACAGGATAGGGTTTAGTCCAGAATAGCTCAGCAGCCTCCCAGCAGGTACAAGTACCTTGAAGGGGAACAGCTGCAATGGCTGAACAATAGAGTGATCTAGGGAGGAAGGCTCCACCCTAGGTAATCTCCTTAGTGGGTGCAAGGTCAAGGTCTGGCTTAGCCTGCTTCAGGCTGGGGGAGGTTACAATTTCCCCCCCTCTTATTAATATTAAAAAAAAGGCTGGACTGAGGCATAAAAATTATTTATGCTCTATAGTCCTACCTGGTAGTTATGGTGGCTGGCAGCAGTGCCTGTCTGAGGAAATCTTAGATCTTCCCAAACCATACAATTCCTTCTTGGAGGCTACGTGCAGCTAGTTTGTGTTATATTTCACACAAAACATGGCTCTGTTGTGTATTATCAACAGCCACAGCCTTTTGGCATGTACCTCTGTGTTAGATTGGTATGGTTCCGAGATCTGGGTGCCGGTCTTTGACTGTCCAGCCCTCATTAGCACACCTTATTCACAATTCAGACCAAAGCCACAATATGTACTTAGAATGCTTCCTAATGAAGATTAATAACGGCCACTGTGCTGTTGGAGGTGAGGCTGTACACCTGTTGCAGTCAGGCTGAAGGGCATTGACTGACCTGCTTGAAAAACAAAGTTGAGACAGTGAAAAGCAGCAACACAAAAGCTTCTTTGGGGAAGTCCAGGTACTCCATTCAATTGCAAATTAGCAAAGATCAAGCTTAGACTTAGAGCACCAGGTGTGGGGGAGGTGACTTTGAGAATCACAGAAAGGCTGTAACTTTCTGGGAGAGGAGGCTGTGCTCCAAATTAACTTTTTGGCTAAAGAGGATTTTTAACTATAATTAAGGTCAGAGTCATACTTACTGGAAGATTCAGGATCTGTGTCCAGTTGACGAACTCATCTTTCAGGCAGCCATCGTGCTCCATCTTCTTTTTGTGAAAAAACACAGACCAAGCCCCTTCCCCAGATTAGGACTGGGTCTGGACCCTCCCATTCATTGTTTAATGGGTCCTACCACTTTACCATGGCATAAGAACTAGAAGTAACTGTATGCCAGTGGCGAGCCTCTGCAGACTGACCTTTAACATCAGTTTGCAAAAAATTTAGAACAAATAAAGCAAAAGCAAGATGTCCCTTTGGTGACCTTGGGGTAAATATTAAATGATGTGCATGGGGATATAATTTCCCCCTTTCTTTATTTTTTAAGAAGAAGAGTTTTTAAAGTTCCACAATACCCTGTCTTTGAGAAATATTAAATTGTTGACAAAACATGTCAAATACTTGACTGTTATAGTCAGTTTTAATATAACAAGGGCAGAAACTAATTATAATTTCAATTGTTTCTCTTGAAGAGCAGTTGTAACTAGAAAGCTTGAAAAGTTATTAATAGTCACATGTGCATAATTTATTTATTAATCAGAAATAAAAACATTCATTTGCAGCAATTGATTAAGTATAGGTCCTCAAATATTAACACCGTTATTTGGAAACGGGTAGGAACTGAGGTCACCAAGAGCAATTTTTTTACAATTTGACACACACATTTTTCAAAAATACCAAAATATTATCTTAAGCCATTACTATTTTGAATATATAAAGAATGAGATTATTTAGCCAAATTTTAAAAGTGCAATGAGCATGTTCAACCATTCCTTGTCCCATGGGGTTATAAGGAATTCCAGTTTGATGCTAAATTCCTTACAAAATAAAGTAAAATTTTTGATAGAATAGGATGGCCCATTATCTGTCTTAATAAGTTTAGGCAATCCTATATAGCATTAAAGGCCTGTAGGCAATGATCAATTTTTAGATGCAGAGAAGCAAAAAGAAATCCTGAACAAGTGTCAATACAAACATGTATATATTTTAATTTTCTAAATTCCGCATGAGTTATATCCATTTGCCAAATATGATTAGGCATAAGACCTAGTGGATTAACTCCTAAATGTGGCACTGGAGATAATGTCATACATTTAGGACATTGTTTTACAATCATTCTTGCCTGTTCCTTAGTGATCTTATGTTGGATCCTTAAGATATGGACAGAGAGATGAAATTTTTCATGATCACGTTTGGCCAAAGCAACAGGATCTGAAATTAAGGCCTGTCCTTTTAGAGCTCTCTCGATGCAATCATTGCCTTCAGCTAAAGGTCCAGGAAGACCAGAATGAGATCGTATGTGGCCAATATAGAATGGGTGTTTTCGGGTAAGAATGATGTTTTACAATTGTGAAAACAAGGATCCTGCTGGCATATTAGGGTTGAACGTACCACAGGTCTCCAATAAGGTACCGATTGTGCAACATATAAACTATCAGTAAAAATATTAAAAACATCATTCACAGACTAAAAGACATTCAGTACTGCTGTTAATTCTGCTAATTGAGATGAGAAGTCAGAAGTCTTTATGATTACCTGTTGATTATTTATAAGATATCCAGCTCGCCCTTTAGAGGAGCCATCAGTAAACACCAGAACAGCATTGTGTAAGGGTTATAAAGAGGTCATATTAGGAAATATTACCTCATATATATTTGAAATATTTATCAACCTATCTTGAGGGTAGTGGCTGTCTATAGTTCCTTTAAACACTATTTGAGCAAGCAACCAATCTGTACTGTGCTGTTTCAGCCAAGTGTTTTGACTTATGCTGTAAGGCTGAACAATAATATCTGGCTCTTTGCCAAAATAAGTTAGTGCCTGCTTCCTTCCAAGGATAATCATCTGAGCTACTGCTTCATAATATGGCAAGATATGACGTTTAGGAGAAATCCTCGAATGTATCCACATTAGAAGAGACTTTTGCCATAACAATCCTGTAAGCATATGAATTGTATTAAAAATTAACAGATGTAAAGGCAAAGAGTAATTTATATAAGTGAAAAATTGTTCTTCAATAGCTTTTTCCACGTGTTGTAAGGCCAGCAATCCTTCTGAGGTTAAAGATCTAGGGGAGGTAGGATCAGAACTCCCTTTAAGAATATCAAATAAAGGTTTCAACTCCCCTGTAGTAAGCTTTAAATAGGGGCAAAGCAAATTAATAACACCTAACAATTTTTGAAAATCATTCAAAGTCCTTAAATTGTCTCTGTGAATAACTATCTTCTGGAGAAAAACATCTTGATTGGTAAGTCTTAAAATCCAAATAATTATAAGGATCCTGAGTTTGTATCTTTTCAGTAGCAATCTGTAATCCTTTATCAGCTAAAGCTTTTTGCAAATCTCTATAACACAAATGCAAATCCTGGGGGTCTTTTCCAGGCAACCCAGGAAAAATTCTTAACTGTCTAAAAACAGTCTTCTTAAAAGAACAGCATTTTTTCTTATGAGTTGCATAAGCAATTGCAAACTTGAGAATTAATAGCATCTGAGAGATGAACAATTTTAAGCAATTGTAAGCTCTGGTATATATATATATATATATATATATATATATATATATATATATATATATATGTATATATATATATATATATGTATATGTATATGTATATGTATATATATATATATATATAAACATACAAATTAAAGCTTGATTATTCAACATTTTAAAACACCATCTACAGCACACAATTTAATTATCTGTGCTGAAGCAGGAGAAAACTCAAAAGAATAAGCGTGTGATCCAATTCACATATAATTTTCTCTCATAAAAGGGCTGTTTTTAAACACAGTAATTGGGAAGCATGCATGCATGAATTTATAGAAGATACAGAAGCATGCATAAAAACAATTTTTTAGATTATCTTTGGGATAATGATTGTCAATTTTATTTAAAATGATGGCATGCAATAGATCAAATATTAATATTCTGTAATAAACAAATTAATTGCTGTTTTGAACAAGGAACAGGCACTTTGTCAGGTTCTTAAGACACAATTTTTGTTATAGGTTTTCTAAAATATATGAATTTATCTTACAATTCTTTATTTATAAATTCTTTAACGTACCTTAATAGGATTTTAAAACTGTGCTTTGAGGTGAATGCCACTTCAGCCTTGCCCGCCTCTGGCCCTCCTCCCAGGTCATAGAGGCTGAAGCGGCCCAATCTGTTGTAGTCCAGGAAGCCCAAGTGAGGGTGGCAGAGCACCCTGAGTACTAGCAGGAAAAATAGAGCCACCCTCAGGATGGGCGGATGCTCATGGGGGCAATGGCAAGCGCAGCCCTCCCCTGAGTTCGCTACAAAGGTGCCTTTTTTCAGGCGGCCTCCCGTGCCACCACCACTCAGGGAAAGCTGTGTATCCCACGGCCCAGCCCGGAAGCAGCCAGCAGCCAGCGGACTCCATGTGGACCAATGGTTGGCCGGGAGGAGAAGAAAGATGACTTTACAATAATGTTTTCTCTTGCCAAAGAATTGCTGTGGGCACATTCAATAACCATTAACTAAAATAGGTAGCTAATATTTAATTACCAGTGATTATAATTGATAACAATTTTAAAAGCTTTCTTTAATTTCTGCAAAGCCTTTTGTTCTTTGCCAGTTAATTTGTGTCTCACTTAATAGCACCTAACAAAGGCTTAAATTCTCCTGTGGTGAGTTTAAGGTGTGATCTTAGCCAATTAACATCTCCTGGAAGCTTTTGAAAATAAAATTTTGAAGCAAATCAATTTTTTGTTCTTAGATTTTCTGTACCACAATTTTATAGTATAACTAAAACTCTAAGTATTCAAAAGATATTGCCTCTGAATCTTTTCTGGAGCAACATTTACTCCCTGGAACTAAAAATCTCCTTGTGTGTGAGCAAGGATTTAAAGTAAACTTCCCTTGAGAGGCATTAGCTAATAAAATACTTTCGACTTAGGAAACAATATACACTAAAAGATTCAAACTCTTAGCTTCTTGTATTGAAGCAGAGACACTAAGAATTTTTCTTTCCTGAAGTAAGGCTATATAAGCCATACCTAGAGGCAAAATTTTCCAGTGATTACAAGTTCACTGGAAGCAAGCTCTTTACAATTTTCCGGATGCAAAGGAAAAAACCCTTAAATCTATAATAACTTTACATGAAATAGGCAGTCAAATCACAATGTCCTGATAAATTCTACAGCCTGATTGACCTTTTATAAACTTTGAATTTAAACTTTATTTAGAACTATGTCCGGATAGATCTGCAACAGTGCTCTTTTAGCTAAAAAGGAATTTTCCCTGAAGGCAAGGAGAGGCAACTTTTGAGAGCTTGCTTAGGCACTGTTTGCAAGACAAAAGAAAGTTACACAAGCCCCTCAGATGCTGCTCTGAGCTTAGTTCCTCTTTTGGTGAGGACAGATTTCAGAATTTTTGAGTTTCTTTTGCATTATTAGACTATAACTACAACCTTGGGAAAGCAAAACCCAATTTCAAAACAATTTATCACCTTAGAATAAACATCAAAACTTCACTATCAAGTTGCCAAATTTGGCTGCCAATTTATATCTACGAATATATGACAGTGCAAGTTTTAATGTTTCATTAAAGAGATATTGCTTTAAATCTTACCTTTAATTCTACTTTTTAGGATAAGAATCACATTAAATATTATCTCAACTAGAAGTATCCTTAGAGGCCCAGCCTCTTGGCCTGACTTATGCCATGTGTTGGAAAGACTCCAAACCTGAGTTACCAATTTAAAGCTAACTTTCTAGTAACCAGTGTTATACCTATTTGATCATACCCAAAAACTTATAAGCTAATACTTTACGATGAAGACACGCAGAGCATATTACACCTCTAAGACCAGTAAAAAAACTAAATGACTACATGACTCTAATATATTTAGACCAATCAAAGAATTTAAATTTTTCTAGCTATAATTATAAGACAAAAAGCACCTTGTCATTAGCTAAAAACAATAATCACGATTGCAGAGAATTTTCTTAGGAAGGAACAACTACCAGCTTATTTGCCTTAAAACTAAGAGGTTGCAAACTCCCTTTCTTAAAAAACTGCCCCCCAACCCCCCGCAGGTGCCCTCCTCACTTTATTTGCTGAACCAGCAGATAAAGTTTTAGCCATCTTTATTTTCCAACATGAAACACAGAAGATTCATTCATTCAGACAACTAGACATAAACACACGTGGATTCACATGAGGTGCACCAGACATTAGACTAGACTTTAGACAACATAAAGAGGGCAGAGAACTTCTGCTGTAGGGACCAGAGAGAAAAAGGCAGGGCATCCCCTGAAATTTTTTTCTGCCTCTGGGAGAATTTCAGAATCCATTTTCCTCTCTATTATTTTATTATTATAAACCCGTTTCTGCCGCCTAATGCAGCTCATGACTGCAGACATCTGCCTGATTACTTCATTTAAACCCTTTTTTCTCTCGCCTAAAGCAGCTTTTAAAAACTGGGGACAACCCCCTGATCAGTTCCTAGTTCCGATAATTCTCCGCTGACCTAAGTGAATCCAGTGCTGGGTTAGTGCTGATTCAAGCTTAGCCCATATCTTTTCGCACCTCCAGCAACACTTTAAAAAATGAAGTTTTAAGTTTGCACCAGCAATGTGTACCTGTTGCTCTGGTGCCCGATATGATCCTTTTCTTTTTCTTCCAGTGGAACTCCATACCAAGCAGCTTTCCTCCAGTGTTTTTCTGCCATTCCTCAGGTCCCACGTTTGCATGCCAGACTGTTGTAAGCCGGTCTGCACTAACATGAACTGGGTTTCACCTGGGAGGCAAGCTGGGGCTGAAATGAGAGGGGAAACTAGGAGGTCGAGAAAAAAATGGAGTTAAGTCAAGATTCTTGATCAAAGCTCAAATGTTTAATGGCAAATACGCTTATGGGAGGGGGGGGTCTGGAACCAGCTGCAGGTGATGACGATGTGCTGGATAGGGTGTAGTTTCTGGAATAGCTCAGAGGCCTCCCAGCAGGTAGCAGTATCTTGAAGGGGAACAGTGCCAGTGGCTGAACAATAAAGTTTTCTAGGGAGGAAGGCTCCACCCTAGGTAATCTGCTTAGTGGCAGCAAGGTCAAGGTCTGGCTTAGCCTGCTTTAGGCTGGGGGAGGTTACATACATATATATATATGTGTGTGTGTGTGTATAATAGATATATAATACATATATCTATTTCCTTATCCATTATATACATATCTATACATATATTACATACATATATTATATTTATATATAAGTATACAATACATACATGTATATATTTCCTAATATACCACAAAATTGTATCTTGCTTGATGTCAAAGTCACATGTATAATTCTGAGGTGTACTTTCAGTAGCCATATCTTATTGGAACTTGATTTTGTGGCCCCTTAATTTGGGAATGTGAACGTTGTGATGTTCCCAAGAAGACATGTATAGGAGTATAGAACATCCCTAAGTTTATAATGAGTAGGGCCTTCATGGTAAATTTCTTCTCTCTTTCTGTCTCTCTCTCTCTCTCTCTCTCTCTCTCTCTCTCTCTCTCTCTCTCTCTCTCTCTCTCCTCTCTGTCTCACTGTTTCTGGGTGTAGATGCCTGAACATTCTGAGCCGCATGTGTACATATAGATATAAATAAAAATGTATGTGTATTCATGTGACAATCAGAGGACAAGCTCAGTTACAGTCCTAAAACATTGCCCACCATGGTTATTAGAACAATTTCTCTTACATTCTGAGACTTACCAAGTACTTTTTTTCTGTGGGATGTAATATATTGGATTCAAATGAAATTCTGTCTCCAGGTTCTAGTGCTGCTTCAATTCCTGTTCTGACTTCCTCCATTGAAGGATATGATATGGATGTATAACCCAAATAAACTTGTTCTTACAAATCTTGCTTATGGATATGGTGTTTTATCACAGAAATAGAAACCCTAAGACAGGTGTGGATTCAAAATTTTGAAAACGCATCATTCTGTTTATATTTATTGGTAGCACACTATCTATTACAACTTGCTACAAGTTCAGAATAGAGTAGTTTGATATTAGTAACTACATAGTGAAATAAAACAACAGTATTAAGAAAGTAGTGTTAAGATTATAATAATAGATAAGATGAAATATTCTGTAAACAGTTTACATATATTTTAGAATAAGTAATATTTATACTATTTTTTTCCTTGTTTTTTTTTTCCTTTTGGTTTTTCGAGACAGGGTTTCTCTGTATAGCCCTGGCTGTCCTGGAACTCACTCTGTAGACCAGGCTGGCCTCAAACTCAGAAATCTGCCTGCCTCTGCCTCCCAAGTGCTGGGATTAAAGGCATGTGCCACCACACACATTTATTTAATATTTATACTATTACATATTTATACTAATTAAATTTATACTATTTATACTATTTACATTTATACTATTAAAATGAAACATAATATTTAGTTATTTTCAATTAGAAATGAGAATGTTAACATTTTTGACAGCTTTTCAGAAAAATGATGAAAAAATTAAAACTTCCTTAAGTAAGATATTGTCACTTTTTCATATGATAGTCTAAAAATAATTATACAAACAATCATTTGAAATTAAACACCTCCAAACAATTAATTTAATCCAATATATTCTAATGTGTGGAACATACCATAATCAATAGAAAAAATATAAGTGGTAGATAAATATATGAAAAATATTCAATATTCTTGCATACTCAGAAAATGACAATTATAATTACTTTGATACTCTACTTCCCCCAATTTGAGGGGCTATTATAAAGAAAACAAAGGAAGACTGTAGGGAAATAGAAACTCTATAAATAGCTGATGGTGAATGCCAACTGGTTCAATAAATAGGGAAATTATTCAGCAGGCCAAGAATATGAGAGTAGATAAGCCATGGGCCTAGAGGAAAACCAAATACTTCTGTATTGCGAAAGACACACATCAGTAAAGCGATTCAAGCCGCCGAGATACACCCACAGATTATTGCTTTACTCAGCCCTCATTTGAGATGCTTTATCCTGTAGTTGATGGGAACTAATACAGAGATCCACAACTGGAAAATACGCAGAGTGAAAGACACTGGAACACTGACTTACATAGGACTTCTTCATCAAACCTCTTAGGACTCATGAGGGTATGCTTGAGATGAAATGAAGAGATTGTAAATGGCAGAAGAGTTGGTATACACCAAAGTAACTATGCCTTACAAACAATGTGATGCAGCCCCAGATGTCAGCACACTTTACTGCTACACTGGTATCCTGACCATCTAATTCTAGTTACTAAGTAGCTAATGGACTTTCTATTGGCTGAAATTTATGTCAGAGCAGCTTTCCTTTGTGAATACCACACAAGACACAATACAACATGTGATAACTCACAAAGACTGTTTCAGAATATACTGGCCTGCAAAGATTTATACCAGACAGGGTCCCAGTGAAAAGATGGAGTAGGAGAAACACAATCTCTCTGCCCATCCAAGAACCTGTCTCCAATTGACAATCATTTGCAAAAGAAAAAATAATTTTCTCTAACAGAGTCATATTAGGTTCGTAAATCACATTTGCATAAAGTATTCACACAAAACTATAAATGTCCAACCAAAACCAAACCAAAACAAACCAAACTAAACCAAACCAAAGGAAATTCCAACGTAACTCAATAGCATCTTGGAAATTATTTTGTGTGTCTGATGACTTTATTTGGACATTATTTTATCTTACAAATTTTTGCTTAAATATGTTTTCAGATTTTGTGTTTTTTAATGAATCTGTCTCTGTGTGTATGTGTCCTGAACTTTTTTGTTTGTAAAATTTTATTATTTATTTGCCTTCTTGTCTTCTCATAAAAGAGGGAAATAAGTTAACATGGATTTGCATGTGTGTGGGGGTAGAAATTATAAGAGAAGACAGGCAGGGAAAATAAGGTACACAAGCCTACATCCCTAACCTAGAACCAATCTCCAATTGATATCTTCTCATAAGTTAAATGTCAGCTTTTTCCAAAGGAGTAAATGGATATACAACCTTGTCAGACCAGGCCCCATCACTAGCTATCAATAATCAACACACACACACACACACACACACACACACACACACACAAACCATACATAGTATTTTGCAAGATTCTTTAGCTTATAATGTTTTGTTGCCTTTTTTCCCTGTATGTTTTATTTTGTATGTGTCTGTGTATATATCTAATGGTTTCTAATTCTGTGTGTATATGAGGTGTCATGTGAATGTGAATGTGTATGTGTTTGTATCTATGTTTCGTGAACTTTTTAGGGGGGCAGTGTCTTTGAGTTTCTGGCTGTTTTCTTTTTTCTATTTTGCTTTGCTTGGTGTTATCTATATTTTTAATTTATTATTTTATTTGTTTACATTTCAAATGTTATCCCCCTTCTTGTTTTCCCCTCCATGAGCCACCCAGCACATTCCTCTCACCTTTGCCTCTAAAAGGGTGCTTCCAAACCCACCTAACCTACTCCCGCCTAACCCTTCTAGCATATCCCTTCTCTGAGGCATCGAGT
Source organism: Mus musculus (assembly GCF_000001635.26). Lineage (NCBI taxonomy): Eukaryota > Metazoa > Chordata > Mammalia > Rodentia > Muridae > Mus > Mus musculus. Next base: position 49,875,794 of record NC_000067.6, on the reverse strand, counting down.
GCCTCTACTTCCACTGATGCCAGGTAAGGCTGTCCTCTACTACATATGTAGTTGGAGCCATTGGCTGGCTCATATATACTCCTAGTTGGTGGTTTAGTTTCTGGGAGCTCTGGGGGGATCTAGCTTACTAATACTGTTTTTCTTCTTATGAAATTATAATCCCCTTCAGCTCCTTCAGCCCTTCCCAAAATGCTTCCTTTGGGGGGTCCCTGGACTCAGTCCAAAGGTTGGCAACAAATATTTACATCAGTCTTATTTAGGTGCTTGTAGAGCTTCTCAGAAGGAAAGGTGGTTATTCAGAAAGCATTCAACCATGCAATCCATCTAATCCGCAGACACCAAACACCTACATTATTGCTGATGCCAAGATGGACTTGCAGACAGGACTCTGGTATGGTATTATCTAATTTTATTTTAATGTTTTCGAGGCCTGTTTTTATCCCAACAAGAAAGAGAAAGAAAGATGGTGGATTTGAGTGTGGGATTAGCTAACTCTATCTCAAAATATTGGAGGAAGAGGAATTCATAATCAGAAGATATTGTATTAAAAATCCATTTACTCTGGATGGTTTTAGCTCTTTTGTCAATGTTCAAGTGACCGTAGGTGTGTGGGTTTATTTCTAAGTATTCAATTCTATTCCATTGATCTACCTGTCTCACTCTGTACCAAATACCATGTGTTTTTTCTTTTTTTTCACCATTGCTCTGTAGTACAGTTTGAGGTCATGGATTGTGTTTTCTGAGAAGTTATTTTATTGTTAAGAATAGATTTCACTATCCTGTAGTTTTGTTATTCCAGATGAACTTGAGAATTGCACTTTATATCTCTATGAAGAATTGAGTTGGAAATTTGTTGAGGTTGCATTGAATCTGTAGATTGATTGCTTTTGGTAAGATGACCATTTTTATTATGTTAATCCTGCAGATCTGTGAACTAGACACATCTCTCTATCTTCTGAGGTCTTCTTTGAGTTCTTTCTTCAGAAAATTGAAATTCTTGTCATACAGACCTTTCACTTTCTTGGTTAGAGTCACAACAAGATATTTTACATTACTTGTGAGTATTTAGTAGGTTCTTGTTTCCCTAAGTTCTTTCTCTGCCCATTTATCTTTTGAGTAGAGGAAGGCTACTGATTTGTTTGAGATAATTTAATATCTATCCACTTTTCTTAAGTTTTTTATCAGTTAAAGTGTTCTCTGGTAGAAATTTTGGATGTTGCTTATGTAAACTGTAAAATCAATCCATCCAGTGGAAAAAGACAGCATTTTATACAAATGGTGCTGTCTCAATTGGCTGTCCTCATGTAGAGGAATGCAAATTGGTACATTTTTATCTTCCTGCACAAAGCTCAAGTCCAAGTGTATCAAGGACCTCCACATAAAACGAGATATGATGAATCTAATAGAAGAGAAAGAGGGAAGGAACCTTGAATTTATCTGAACAGAGGAAATTTTCCTGAATAGAAAATCAATGGCTCAGGCTCTAAGATCAAAAATAGACAGATGAGACCTCATAAAATTGAAAAACTTATGTAAGGCAAAGGATACTGTCAATAAGATGTCTTAGATGGGGTTTCTACTTCTGCACAAACATCATGACCAAGAAGCAATTTGGGGAGGAAAGGGTTTATTCAGCTTATACTTCCATACTGCTGTTTATCACCAAGGAAGTCAAGACTGGAAGTCAAGCAGATCAAGAAGCAGGAACTGATGCAGAGGCCTTGGAGGGATGTTCATTACTGGCTTGCTTCTCCTGGCTTGCTCAGCCTGCTATGTTATAGAACCAAGATTACCAGCCCAGAGATGGTCCCACCCACAAGGGGCCTTTCTCCTTTGGTCACTAATGGAGAAAATGCCTTACAGTTGGATCTCGTGGAGGCATTTCCTCAACTGAAGCTCCTTTCTCTGTGATAACTCTAGCTGTGTCAAGTTGACACAAAACTAGCCAGTACAATTGACCCCTTGTCACCTTGACACAAAAACACATGACTGGTAAGCCTCAACCCTTAGTTTCTTTTTCATCCCCAAGATCTAAATAATTTTAAAAGTCCCACAGTCTTTACAAATTCTTAAAATTTCAATCTCTCTTAAAATCCAAAGTCTTTACAGTTAAAAGTCTCTTAACTGTGGGCTTCACTAAAAAAAACTCCCTTCCAGAGGGAAACATATCAGGGCACAGTCACAATGAAAAGCAAAATCAAGCTCCAACTGTCCAGTGTCTGGGATCCAAGTCACGATTTTCTGGGCTCCTCCAAGGGCTTCGGTCACTTCTCCAGCCATGCCCTTTGTAGCACACACATCATTCTCTAGGCTCCAGATGCCTGAACTCCAGTGCTGCTGCTCTTGGGGGTCATCTCGTGGTACTGGCATCTCCAAAAAACTGCATGGCCCCTTCAGTCCTGGGCCATTAATTGCAAATGAGGCTGCATCTTCACTAATGGCCTTCCATGGCCTCTCATGGTACCGAGCCTCAGCTGCTCTGTGTGACCCGTTCATGCCTTCAAAACCAGTACCACCTGGGTAACTCTTACACATTACCAAGTCCAGCCACAGCACAAGGTGCAACGTTGGCTATCTCTGGAACACCTCTGTGCTCTCAAAAAAAACAAAAAACAAAACAAACAAACAAACAAAAAAAACAAAAACAAAGAAAACAACACTTCCCAGAAGATGTCAAATCAATGATGCTGGTCTCTTCTTCTTTTTTTTTTTTTTTTTTTTTTTTTTTAATAGTTGAAATATATTTAATTCACCCATTGTCTCACCCCTCATGATTCATGATTATGAATGAAAAGAAGAAGAAAAAAAAACAATTGTATGCTATCCATTTTCATACCACTGAGTATTACCTACTGGATAACTGGTTTTAGTAATACGGACAACAGAATTGGGATATAGTTCATATCCTAATTAAAATTTCCTTGGTTTCAAATGCAGACACGTTCAGAAGTTCTGAGTTGAGTTTTTAATGTGTCCCATCTCCAAAATGAAGGTCAGCTTTGTAGACAGATATTCTAGCAACAGAATGTGTCGGGAGTCACGACCTTTTTTTTTTTTTTTTTTTTTTTAATCACTGCTAGTTTCTTAGCTCCAGCTAACCAGCATCAATAGTCCCAGTAATGCAAAGGTTTCACTCTAGTGGTTCTGGTATCTTGTTAATCACAGCTGATTCTTCAGCCCCAGCTAACCAGAACCACAGAATCTTCACAATCCAAAATAGCAATGGCCCCGAAAAGAGTCTTTAATCTTCCCTCTGAAATTTCACAAGCCAGGCCTCCATCTTCTGCACTGTTCTCAACATTGTCTTCCAAGCTCGTGCACAACATTCAACAGAGCTCTTAACACCGAATGGATCTTCTGTCCCAAAGTTCCAAAGTTCTTCCACAAAGTTCTTCCCCAAAACACAGTCAGGCTGTCACAGGAATACCCCACTATGCTGATACCAATTTGTCTTAGTCAGGGTTTCTATTCCTGCACAAACATCATGACCAAGAAGCAAGTTGGGGAGGAAAGGGTTTATTTGGCTTACACTTCCATACTTCTGTTCATCGCCAAGGAAGTCTGGAATGGAACTCAAGCAGGCCAGAAAGCAGGAGCTGATTCAGAGGCCATGGAGGGATGTTCATTATTGGCTTGCTTCTCCTGGCTTGCTCAGCCTGCTCTGTTATAGAACCAAGACTACCAGCCCAGAGATGGTCCCACCCACAAGGGGCCTTTCTCCCTTGGTCACTAATGGAGAAAATGCCTTACAGTTGGATCTCATGGAGGCATTTCCTCAACTGAAGCTCCTTTCACTGTGATAACTCCAGCTATGTCAAGTTGACACAAAACTAGCCAGTACATAAGGACAAAATGACAGCCTACAAATTGGGAAAATATCATTACCAACCCTATATCTGATAAAGGGCTAATATTCAAACTATATAAAATCTCAAATGTAAATAAAAGAACCAATAAAAAATCTATTTACAATTTTAATAATAATAATAAATACATTCATGTATTGTGGATCCCAGCAAATCCCTATCTATTTGCTTTCATATGCACATATACAAGGAGTAAACATAGCATATTTGTACATTTTGAATTTAAAATTACTATAAAGTGACTACCATCTCTTAACTAGTGTTACTATTTTAAGAGTAAGCCTGTTCTGAAAAATATTAAAATATAATCAGAAGCACAGAAACAATTCCATGCATCTATAACTGACTGATTTTTAAGATGATTGGAAAGTTTATTCAATAGCAAAAGAACAATCTTTTCCAAAACTCAAGCTGGAACAGGTGGAATTCCACATGTTAAAAAAAAAATAAATGAAGATGAATCCCGATACTGTTTATATTTGACTGTGGAAGAAGGTGAATGTCATCAAAATATATGGCATGCAATTTTCAAAGAAATAATGAAAAACATAAAAGTGAGCAAATGAGCCAATAGAAAATAAGAAATAAATTGATGATGAAAAGTTAGAGAGTTTAAAACTAGAAGCTCACAAACTAGTTGTTAGAATATAATATGCTGCAGACTTTTTAACACTGTAGCAGTTCCTTTAAATGAAACAGAATTATATATGACTCAAACAGCCATTCGTCACCTGGTAATATGTCAGTAAGATCGCAAACTTAAAGGTATGATCTGGTATAATAACTTCTATATCTGTACTTTATATTAGCACAAATGAATACATGATGAAAATATCTAATAATGAATGAATGCTCACAATGTAACTAACCATTTATTATTAATCAGTATAAAGGAGAAATTATTAATTCTATTATACTAAGAATGATTTTGAAATTTTTGTGATAAATGACATACTATAATTACCTGATTACATTTCTACAGGATGTGCAGAATAGGTACAAATTGGAAGGCAGAGGTTATTTGAGATGAATTTTTAATGCTGTTGTTTTGCTATTTAAATAATGTAGATTATCATGAAAAATAAAGTATCATAGTCTTGGGGCACCCTCTCACAAAACATTAGTCTTATCATTATAATAAGATATTTCTCTTGAATTTGCTACATTTAAATTTCATATTATCTATCAAATTTGTGTTTTACTTTAATTTTTGTGATTAATAGGATTTTCTATCACCTTGACATTTTGTTTCTTTTAATTTTTATGTGTCTGGAAATTCAATAACTTTATACTTCTCTTTCCACTTATTTAATGATTTCAGCCATGTTAACTTAACTATAAATTACTTTATTTGTCACCTATTAGCATGTATAATTTATTTTCTTAAAGTTGAAGCACAAATTCTTATCATAACTTTTCACATAATGAATTAAATTTAAAATTGGATTCTGTGATAAACTGTACATTTAAATATTAGTTAAAGTGAATCAACAGTCTTAAATGTAAGGGATGAAAAGTCATAATATTCAACTTAAAAAACACAGAGGAATTAACATTAAAAAAGACATTTTGTTTTATGAAATTTAAATATACTGCTTCGATAAATAGAGACATAGACTTTAGGGAGCGTAATCATAGATGGAGACTAGAATACTGCTCAATATTAACATGCTTTGCTCTCTGCTCTACACTGAGAGTGTATTCATTTAATATATCAATTAATCTGTTTGCCTCATTTAAAATCTTAGATTTATGGTACTATCAACCACAGTGATCATTTAGTGAACCACTGACTCATTCATTTTCAACTATTGTATTACAAAAATATACACTATATTTTACTATAATATCTTTGAAGGGCCTGTCATTGTGTATGCTATAGTTAAGGGACAGAAAATTTTCACTAAAGAGGAGAATTTTTAAATTATGAGAGAGTGTTCTTCCTGAAGGAGTAAGTGATTCTTGTGGCTGACAATATTTACCTTTCTCCTACTCCTTCCTACTTCCCAACATCTCACTTGTCCCTTCCACTCCATCTCAAAATGATGGCTTCTTTTTCTTTCATTATTATCACACACACACAAACACACACACAAACACACTCACTTACACACACTTTTATTCCTTAGTGTTAATCATATGCATATGTGTTTAGAGTTGACTATTTTAAATTAGATGATCTATCAGGGGCTTTTCCCTGAACAATTCTGATTCTACTTATTCCAGTAGTCATCAATTTCTATTGCTCCTCACCTAGAGTTAAGGCCTTGTCAGATTTCCCTTATCAACCAAAGCATGTTAATCAACCTACATTGTTATTGTGCATATATTGTTACATAATTTTATTTTTGAGATTCCATGTGTGCATCTTCACTATAATATACAAAACATTGGTGTCACAGCTGTTCACCAATTATCCTGACCCTATGCCTCTTAAAAACATTTCTGTAACTGCAGTCCTTTTTACCTGCACCCCAGTTCCCAGATAATGACTTTGAGACATAATCATTTATGAATGAATGTCTATGCTATAAGCTTGGACTTGTTCCCTGAGTTGGGCCTAACTTACACAAGACATTTGTTCTATTCTATGTGTGACACATGGCAGGTTACCTCTCCTCAGTTTTATATGTTTGTCTCCTCAGAGCCAGGGTTTGAATATTACTGCACCTGACTAACTCCCGAGTTCCTATATAACTACTGGAACTCCCACCTTCTAGTTCCTGCCTTTTGCTAATAAGCCATTAGCTTTTATTGACAGGTAGTGCTTCCACACACTATACAAGAAACCCTTTCTATATTGCTCACCTCTTCTGAATTATTTTCTAAAACTGTTGTGAATCTGTGTGTTATATAAACACATATACAGAAACATACATATATGTATAAACATATATATTGCACATAAATTTATATATGTTCAACTCAATTTGAGGTATATATAATGCATGCATATGTATATATTCATATTTACATATACACACAACATATATATATATATATATATATATATAATTTTACATACAATATATATACACATATACGTGTGCACACACACACACACACACACACATATATATATATATATATATATATATATATATCATTTATATGTGTGTTTGTTTAAAGTTAGACACCTCAAGATGAGTTGATGTCTGCATATTGTCCAGTCATGTATTTCTGTAATGCTTTCCAAATGCTGTAAAATAAGTCATCTGTAGTGAGTAGTAACAGGATTAATCATCCACAGGTAAAAGGATTTTTTACAGTGGACTTAGAAATTTTATTGGCTTTTATCAATGGCAATAGTTAGTCCTCCTTTAGGATCTGGGATCTCATTGGTAATGTGCATGTAGTTTAGTAAGTAAGTACTACTAGAGTTTGGTTTTCCAAGTATTGAGTAGAACTTAAATATAATTAGACTGTTGTTTACACTCATGTTATAAATGACACTACTTCAACTTTAGAAATAAACTATCTATGATGTTCATTGCTGTTGTTCATAGCTGTCCTAGCTAGATACAATAATTGATTATGTGTTTGCCTCCTTGACATCTGACAAATCACTGTCAGATACTGTAAGAGTTAATCCTCAACAGGGAGACTTTGTGGACAATTCCACCTCAATTTTCTTTGAACTGCATTCAATGTAAGTGCTATGTTTAGGAGTAGGATCTTCCCTTCATGTTTTAGGAGGCAACTGAGGATAATTGCAAGCCTACATTATTTACAGTATTTAGGAAACTTTTTGCCTATCATGACCAATAATTTGAGGGATAATTTCCCCTGCCTGGCAATGAGGTTTAAAAAAAAACCAACATAATCTACACATTTTGTGGAGAAGCATTGTCATTCTTTATGGTATAACTTCATTAAAAGTGTACACCACACACATAGGGATACACATACACAGACTTACAGACACACATACCCCTACACATACATAAAGAAGGGAGAGAGAGACACACACACAGAGATAGTGACAGAGAGACAGAGAGAGAAACTAAGACAGTGTTTCTGAAAATTGTCATCTTACCAAAAACAATCTACATATTCATAAAGACCTGATGCATTTCTCACAAAAATTACAACATAATATTTCATAGAAGTTAAACATGTTTTGCCGTGGATTGGACTCACTTGGTCCCTCTCTCCATAGGAAAACAGGATTTCAGTAATTAGGCCAGCAAGGAGTCGGCACGGATGACAGACACGGACACAGAGAGAGTGCTGTATCTGAATGTAATTTCTCAAAGAGAGCATCAGATTTTTAATATAGAAGAAAAAAGGGAAATTAGGTGACACATCAGCAAGGTACAATGAATTTACCTGATGCTTAATGACTTTTAAACAAAACAGAGGAATGAAAACATAAAGATTAGAGGAAGTGGAGGAAAAAAACAACTGAGACAAAGTCAGCTCTATCTAAGGTCAGCTATATTCTTAGAAGCCAGGTGTAAGGTCTTTACACTCCTGGGCAAAAGGCTTTCACACCCAAGCCATAGTTCTAATTAGGGAGTTCCTCTCTAGACAACCTTGTCATGAATAATGCAATATTCTAGTTTCTCCTTAAACCACAACCAGATCTACTTCCTAAACTAGTGTAAATTCCTGTATATGGGAGTGATTTGGTTTTTATTCCAAGTGATTGTGTGTGGGGACTTTATATTAAAAAGTAATGTAGTCTGCCATACATAACTATAATAACAATTCTAAATTTACTTTGCTAAGCTTGCCCTAAATTTCTAACTCTATGTAGTAGATAGTAATGCCTGATTTCTTTCATGATCTCTCTTACAATACTAGAGGCAATAGGTGACATTCTTACTGAATTCCAAGCCCAGGGTGGACTCAAGGATTACCTAGGGCATTGGTGAAGGCCAGGAAGCAAAGTTCAATTTTGCTTAGGTATTTGGCAAGTCATTGCTTGGAGGCACCTATAATAAAACAATACTGAGAAAGCACACAGATTCATTCACTGACTAAAACAAGGACAAGTTTGGAGCATTCGTTATACAGGATGCCATGGTTCTAGGAGATTACATTTACATGAACTTTTCACTTTGGGACTGCGTCTAAGTTTTTAGGCCTGTCAAGAGAGTTACTACTAGAGTGGCTGTGACAATGTTTTTAATTACATGGGACTTTATTTTAATATTTAAAATATGGGTGGCCATTTCTAGCTAACCAGTGAGAGTTGAAGAATATAGAGGGATTCCAGCTAGCCAGGAATTTAGTTGAAAGTATTGGAGATGTTTTACCTTTTCCTGTATGTCTCATATTCTGTTTCTCTTTATTTCTTAACATAACAAATTAAAATATAATAAGATGAAGCAAAAAATATGTTATACAAGTTGAATATGGCAACCTAACAAAAGAAGATTCGGTTTAGATTTGTGGCCCAATCCAAGAGAGAATCTGTTCCTTATACTATTTGAGTAACCAAGAACCAAAAACTAAAGAATCCAGAGACTTAGAATAAAAACAAACAGTACTGGTCTGAAAAATATTCTTAAAATCCACATGAAAATACAGAAGATCCATGAGAGCTAATATAATCCTAAATAATAAAAATTCTGCTGTAGGTAACATTGTTCCTGATTTAAATATGTACTACAAAATAAAAAATAAAGAAGAGAGAAAGAAAGAAAGAAAGAAAGAGAGAGAGAGAGAGAGAGAGAGAGAGAGAGAGAGAGAGAGAGAGAGAAAGGAAGAAAAAAGAAAGAAAGAGAGAAAGAAAGAAAGAAAGAAAAAAGAGAGAGAAAGGAAGAAAAAAGAAAAAAAGAAAGAAAGAAAGAAAGAAAGAAAGAAAGAAAGAAAGGAAGAAAGAAGAAAGAAAGAAAGAAAGAAGAAAGAAAGAAAGAAAGAAAGAAAGAAAGAAAGAAAGAAAAAGAAAAGAAGGGAGGAAGGAAGGAAGGAAGAAAGAAAGAAAGAAAGAAAGAAAGAAAGAAAGAAAGAAAGAAAGAAAGAAAGAAAGAGAAAGACACATTGACTAATAGAACAGATTTGATGATGTAGGTATAAGCCAAGGTATTTATAGCCAACTCATTTATTTTCTCCATTTAGGATGATGTTGGCTGCAAATTTATTATACACATCCTTTATTATTTTGAGATATGTGTGCTAAAATAATACTTTCCTAGGATTTTTGCCACAAAAGTAAGTTGTACTTTGTCACAGCTATTTTCTGCATCTATTGAGCTGATCATGAGATTTTTGTTATAAATTCATCTATATGATTTATTAATTATTGTCACACATGTTTATTACATAATTACCATATCTGTCAGCTATAGACAACAGAACCATAGTGAATGATTATCATGATATGTGCCTTGATATAAAAGACATAAGTGTACAAGTGAGAAGAGGAAATTAGGGAGATGAAAATGGAAAGATAATAATCAAAACGAAGTACACATAAAAATTTCATAAGAAAAACCTTACTCTTTTTGCTAATTAATGAAGTGAAACAAAAGGGAAAATATTAGTTTTATAACTACCATCAAGTAAAACTGCAATTAATGTCATAAACTCTTAAAGAGGATTGTAATCAGTTTTTTTTTTTTTTAATCTTAATTTTGTCATTCAAGTTAACAGAAGTGTACTCACATAGAGAGTCTTGGTTAGGTTTTGTCTATAAGTCCCAAAACAAAAAAACTTGAGATGACAGAACCTCAACTGAGAGAATGCCCCCACCACATAGACCTGCGGCTAAGCGAAGCATTTGTTTTATTTGTTTGTTTGTTTGTTTGTTTGTTTTTATTTTTACATGATTCATGTGGATAAAAGCCAGCTCAGTATAGCAGAAATGCCACCCTGAGTAGGAGGTCCTGGATAGTATAAAAAAGGGAGACTGAGAAAGCCATGGAAAGGAAGCCAGAAAGCAGTTTTCCTCCAAGGATTTTATTTCAGTATCTGCGTACAAGTTCCTTTTTTGAATTCCTATTCTTACTTTCTTTTCATAATGTACAATAACCAGAACATGTAAGGTAAAACAAAACACTTTTCCCCAAGTTGCTTTTGGTCATGATATTTTATCACATCAATAGAAACCTAAGGCATTGAATTAGAAACACTTCAGTGTCATTGAATGGGAGAGAATTTGTACATACTACTGATTCTAAAATCATTTCACATTTATTTTCAACAATTATTTATTTATTTCAACATTTTCATTTAGTTATATCACATTTAAGAGAACCTTTGTTCCATTTATGTTTTAATGGCAGAAGTCCACATATTTTTGCAATATAGTTTCATTCCTTTTTCATAACTTTCCCCTTAATTTTTGAGATAATGTACATTATAATTTGTCCCTTTCCTTTCCTCCATCCAAAGCCTCTGGTATATTTCTACTTGCATTCTTTCAAATATATGGCATCTTTTCTTTAATTATTACACACACACACACATATATGTATGTATGTATGTATGTATGTATGTATGTATGTATGTATGTATCTATCTATCTATCTATCTATCTATCTATCTATCTATTTATCTATAAATGTCCCCTTCTAAGCCTGTATAACATTGTTAATATATGTGTTTTCAAGGCCTATCAGTGATGCTACATATCCAACTGATTTGTCCATTCCGAGAGAAGACCATTTTTCACACTTTTGTCACTCCTTAGTTTCTTGTAGTTATTTTGCTGGGTGGACCTAAAACAATTTTACACAGATTTTCATGCTATGTTTTTATATTTGAAAACTAAAATTATGCTTAAATTTTTCTTATATTTTAGTTTTCAGAGGTTAGATTTTTTTTTCAAATCTGTTAATTCATCCTTGCATTTTCTTGGAAATCTGCATCTTGCTTTTGATTTCCATTTTCCTGAATCATGAGTCTACCAGTTGTTGATTAAATCTATAAATTTAATTATTATTTAAATTTATTTTTTGTATTCTTCCACCATATTCAGGGTGGTTTACAATTTTCACTCAATTATTTATGCCAATATTACTACTTAATTAATGAGCCTAAATGTTCATATTTTTTATAACAAATAGGTGTTAAAGAGATGGGTTAATCAATAATGGATTTGTATACCAATGGATCTTTACTGTTGTATGAACTCCATCTTTAAAATGATGCTTTAAAGAGGTTTCATAGTGAGTAGCTTGCTATGGAAACATAAGGATTTATGTTAGTATCTCTACTATGTACATAAAAGCCATGATTAGTGCTAAAAGTATATAGCAGTAACTACAGCAAGGAGGCTGATATATCAGAGAAACTCATTGGTGAGACAGTATAAAAGAACTTAAAATACTCAAACTTAAGTAAGAAGGTCTTTTTCCATAATTAAAATCTGGATGGCTACATACAGAACAAAGCACAGGTCTCTGGTTTCCTCATGAATACTCAGGGGCAAGAACATTTGCATATTAGTATGCATACATGTGCTTATAAAACACTAACACACACACTACCATCACCATCATCAAAATAACAGGAGTTAAATGTAATTGGTCACTAATGTCACAAAACAGGCCTCAACAGATTCAAAAATATCGAAATTGTCCCATGCATCATATCAGATCACCAAGCACTAAGGCTGATCTTCAATAACAAAATAAATAATAGAAAGCCAACATTCACGTGGAAACTGAACAACACTCTTCTCAATGATACCTTGGTCAAGGAAGGAATAAAGAAAGAAATTAAGGACTTCTTAGAGTTCAATGAAAATGAAGCCACTTCATACCCAAACTTATGGGACACAATCAAAGCATTTCTAAGAGGAAAACTCATAGCTCTGAGTGCCTCCAAAAAGAAACTAGAGAGAGTATACATTAGCAGCTTGACAACACACCTAAAAGCTCTAGAAGAAAAGGAAGCAAATTCACCCAAGAGGAGTAGACGGCAGGTAATAATCAAACCCAGGGGCGAAATCAACCAAGTGGAAATAAGAACTATTCAGAGAATCAACCAATCAAGGAGCTGGTTCTCTGAAAAAATCAACAAGATAGACAAACCCTTAGCCAGACCCACTAGAGGGCACAGGGAAAGCATTCTAATTAACAAAATCAGAAATGAAAAGGGAGACATAACAACAGATCCTGAGGAAATCCAAAACACCATCAGATCCTTCTACAAAAGGCTATACTCAACAAAACTGGAGAACCTGGATGAAATGGAGAAGTTTCTAGACAGATACCAGGTACCAAAGTTGAATCAAGATCAGGTTAATGATCTAAATAGCCCGATATCCCCCAAAGAAATAGAAGCAGTCATTAATAGTCTCCCAACCAAAAAAAGCCCAGGACCAGATGGGTTTAGTGCAGAGTTCTATCAGACCTTCAAAGAAGATCTAATCCCAGCTCTTCACAAACTATTCCACAAAATAGAAACAGAAGGTACTCTACCCAACTCATTCTATGAAGCCACAATTACTCTGATACCTAAACCACAAAAAGACCCCAAAAAGATAGAGAACTTCAGACCAATGTCCCTTATGAGTATTGATGCAAATATCCTCAATAAAGTTCTTGCTAACCGAATCCAAGAACACATCAAACCATCATCCATGCTGACCAAGTAGGTTTCATCCCAGGGATGCAGGGATGGTTCAATATACGGAAATCCATCAACGTAATCCAGTATATAAACAAACTCAAAGACAAAAACCACATGATCATCTCATTAGATGCTGAGAAAGCATTTGACAAAATCCAACACCCATTCATGATAAAAGTCTTGGAAAGATCAGGAATTCAAGGCCCATACCTCAACATGATAAAAGCAATCTACAGCAAACCAGTAGCCAGCATCAAAGTAAATGGTGAGAACGTTGAAGCAATCCCACTAAAATCAGGGACTAGACAAGGCTGTCCACTCTCTCCCTACCTATTCAACATTGCACTTGAAGTCCTAGCCAGAGCAATTAGACAACAAAAGGAGATCAAGGGGATACAAATTGGAAAGGAAGAAGTCAAAATATCACTTTTTGCAGATGATATGATAGTATATATAAGTGACCCTAAAAATTCCACCAGAGAACTCCTAAGCCTGATAAACAGCTTCAGTGAAGTAGCTGGATATAATATTAACTCAAACAAGTCAATGGCCTTTCTCTACACAAACAGGCTGAGAAAGAAATTAGGGAAACAACACCCTTCTCAATAGTGACAAATAATATAAAATACCTAGGCGTGACTCTAACTAAGGAAGTGAAAGATCTGTATGAAAAGAACTTCATGTCCCTGAAGAAATAAATTAAAGAAGATCTCAGAAGATGGAAAGATCTCCCATGCTCATGGATTGGGAGGATCAATATAGTAAAAATGGCTATCGTGCCAAAAGCAATCTACAGATTCAATGCAATCTCCATCAAAATTCCAACTCAATTGTTCAATGAATTAGAAAGGGCAATCGGCAGATTCATCTGGAATAACAAAAAACCTAGGATAGCAAAAACTCTTTTCAAGGATAAAAGAACCTCTGTTGGAATCAACATGCCCGACCTAAAGCTGTACTACAGAGCAATTGTGATAAAAACTGCATGGTACTGGTATAGTGACAGAAAAATAGACCAATGGATCAGAATTGAAGACCCACAGATGAACCCACACACCTATGGTCACTTGATCTTTGACAAGGGAGCTAAACCCATCCAGTGGAAAAAAAACAGCATTTTCAAAAAATGGTGCTGGCACAACTGGCTGATATCATGTAGAAGATTGCAAATTGATCCATTATTATCTCCTTGTACCAAGGTCAAATCAAAGTGGATTAAGGAACTCCACATAAAACCAGAGACATTGAAACTTATAGAGGAGAAAGTAGGGAAAAGCCTCGAAGATATGGGTACAGGGGAAAAATTCCTAAATAGAACAGCAATGGCTTGTGCTGTAAGATCGAGAATCGATAAATGGGACCTCATAAAATTGCAAAGCTTCTGCAAGGCAAAAGACACCGTCAATAAGACAAAAAGACCACCAACAGATTGGGAAAGTATATTTACCTATCCCAAATCAGACAGGGGACTAATATCCAATATATATAAAGAACTCAAGAAGGTAGACTCCATAAAATCAAATAACCCCATTAAAAAACGGGGCTCAGAACTGAACAAAGATTTCTCACCCGAGGAATACCGAATGGCAGAGAAGCACCTGAACAAATGTTCAACATCCTTAATCACCAGGGAAATGCAAATCAAAACAACCCTGAGATTCCACCTCACACCAGTCAGAATGGCTAAGATCAAAAATTCAGGTGACAGCAGATGCTGGCGAGGATGTGGAGAAAGAGGAACGCTCCTCCATTGTTGGTGGGATTGCAAGATTGTACAACCACTCTGGAAATCAGTCTGGCGGTTCCTCAGAAAATTGGATATAGTACTACCGGAAGATCCAGCAATACCTCTTCTGGGCATATATCCAGAAGATGCCCCAACCGGTAAGAAGGACACATGCTCCACTATGTTCATAGCAGCCTTATTTATAATAGCCAGAAGCTGGAAAGAACCCAGATGCCCCTCAACAGAGGAATGGATACAGAAAATGTGGTACATTTACACAATGAAGTACTACTCAGCTATTAAAAAGAAGGAATTTATGAAATTCCTAGGCAAATGGATGGATCTGGAGGGCATCATCCTGAGTGAGGTAAACCAATCACAAAGGAACTCTCACAATATGTACTCACTGATAAGTGGATATTAGCCCAGAAACTTAGGATACCCAAGATATAAGATACAATTTGCTAAACACATTAAACTGGAGAGAACGAAGACCAAAGTGTGTACACTTTGCTCCTTCTTAGAATAGGAAACAAAACACCCACGGAAGGAGTTACAGAGACAAAATTTGCAAGTGTGACGAAAGGATGGACCATCTAGTGATTGCCATATCCATAGATCCATCCCATGATCAGCTTCCAAACGCTGACACCATTACATACACTAGCAAGATTTGCTGAAAGGACCCAGATACAGCTGTCTCTTGTGAGACTATGCCAGGGCCTAGCAAACACAGAAGTGGATGATCACAGTCAGCTATTGAATGGACCACAGGGCCCCCAATGGAGGAACTAGTGAAAGCACCCAAGGAACTAAAGGGAACTGCAACCCTATAGGTGGAACAACAATATGAACTAAGCAGTACCCCAGAGCTCTTGTCTCTAGCTGCATATGTATCAAAAGATGGCCTAGTCGGCCATCACTGCAAAGAGAGGACCATTGGACTTGCAAACTTTATATGCCCCAGTACAGGGGAACGCCAGGGCCAAAAAGAGGGAGTGGGTGGGTAGAGGAATGGGGGGGGAATGGGGGACTTTTGGTATAGCATTGGAAATGTAAATGAGCTAAATACCTAATAAAAAATGGAAAAAAGAAGAGACTAACATTGTGATGCATACACGGGATACATTATTCTTCTGCATGCGAGAAACACACATGAGCAACAAAGATAGATATTACCTTAGAGTAATGAGCTGGAAAAAGGATTTCCAAGCAATGGACACAAGAATCAAGCTGGGGTAGCCACTCTAATATCTAATAAAATAGACTTTCAGCCAAAAATAATCAAAGTAGATGGGGAAGGACACTTTATACTCATCAAAGAAAAAAATCCATTAAGATGGAACCATCTTAATTCTGAACATCTCTGCCCCAAATGCAAAGACACACAAATTCTTAGAAGAAATATTACTAAAGCTTAAATCACACATTGAATCCCACACATGAATAGTGGAAAATAAACAATATCCAGCCTCACTAATGGACAGGTAATCAAAACAGAAACTAAAGAGAGAAATGATGAAACTAATAGATGTTATGAATCAACTGGATCTAAGATCTATCTGCAGAATATTTTACGCAAACACCTAGAATATATGTTCTTCTCAGTATTTCATGGAACCTTCTCCAAATGACCACATATTTGGTCACAAAGCAAGCCTCAACAGATCCAAGAAGTTTGGAGTAACTATTACATTTTATGAGACCACCATGATTTAAAGCTGGACTTGATCAACAGAAACAACAAAACTTACAAATTCCTAGAAACTGAAAAACTCTCTCCTCCGTGACCACTTGGTCAGAGAAGAAAGCAAGAAAGAAGCTAAAGACTTTCTAGAATTCAATGAAAAAAAGGTATAGCATACCCAAACTTATGGGACACAATGAAAAATGCTAAGAAAAAGGTACCTAGCATAAGTACCTTCATAAATAAAATGGAGTAACCTTATACTAGCAACTTAGCAGCACACCTAAGAGTTCTAGCATAAGAAGAAGGAAACATACCCAAGGAGAGTTAACAGCAGTAAATAATCAAACTTTGGGCTGAAATCAATAAATTAGAAACAAAGAGAATAAAAGAATCAATGAACGAGCTGGTTCTGTGAGAAAATCAGTAAGGTAGATAAGTCCTTAGCCAAACTAAATAAAAGTCAGAGAGAAAATATCCAAATTTTAAAACTCAGAATGAAAAGTGGGGCATAACAAATGGAACTGAGGAAACCCAAAGCATTGTTCTAAAGTCTGCCTCCTCACTAGGGGGTGCCTGTTTACTTCTAGAAGGATTTTGCCTGGAGAAGCCAGAGCAGATTCTGGAAGGGAGGCTCCACAGTGTTTGCAGTCTCTTCTCTGGGTAGCTGAGTGCTGCTGGCTGACGGTAGGAAGAAGGAGTAGGGAACCAGGGGTATTTGGTCTAACATTCCTATCAGGATTTCTGAATGTCAAAGAGGAAGGGAGGTGTAGCCAGGGACAATATGAATGTAGTGTGGTTGGGAGCAAGTATGAAAAGAATAGCAGAGGGGCTTGAGTAGGGAAAGCCTGCCTTGGGATTCTTAGGCACAGCTCTTTGGTCAAAGGCCTTCCCTGAAGTAATTATTAATTAAGCAGCTCTCTGACATGATCCTTGCTTCTTCATATTGTTCATACACATACACATCATTCATAGTGAACCAGTAATTATATATCTTTTTGGGGAAGGAATACCAAGGAAGGGAAGCTCATTAGAGAAAGGTTCAAGGTTATCTAGATACTTCAGTTGTATGGAAAAGAACTGCAGGTATTGTGCTACATGATGCTATGGTCCTCACATTAGGTGCCCTTGTTATATGTTCCAGAGCAGGTATAGAGACAAGAAGGGAATAGCTCCACTTCTGCCTTCAAATCTTTGAGATCCCTGGGATTTGAGCTCAGTTTACCTTATCTGTTCTTATGCCTGTCTGGAAACATGGTCCTACATTCCCTAAAAAGAATTTTAGGTCTTACTTCAAAAGCCTGTATTACACAAAATTAGAAAATCTAAATGAAAGGGATGATTTTCTAGATAAATTCCACGTACAAAGTTAAATCATGATCACATAAACAATTTAGTCCTATAACCACTAAGGAAATAGAAGCAAAAATTCTTCCAACCATTAACAAAACAAAGACCAGGGAATATAGTTTAATGTAGAAGTGCAGAATTCCACCTGACTCTCAAGGAAGAGATGATACCATTGCAAGTTAAATTAATCCACAGACCTAAAGAAGCTGAATAACAAGGAGGGCCCAAGTGAGGACTCTTGAATCTCACTGAGGAGAAGTATATTAAATATCAGAGGTGGTTGGAGAGAGAGATCTGGGCAATAGAAGTGATAGTGAAGGCATCTGGTTGGGGGATCAGGTTAGGGAGAACCCAGGAGAGAGTTCTAGGTGAATGTTTGGAGTTTTGTGATGGTTGAGGGAGTGGGCCTCTCTAGGACTTGCCATTGATATGGGAAGGAGGAGACTATGAGAATGACTCTAGCTGAGACTTCTAGCAGGTGGGGACATGAAGCCTGAAGTGACAGCCTCCTATAGCCAGGCAGGACTTCCAGTTGAGGGATAAGGACACAAAACCATTCCCAAAACCTTTGAACAAAATTTGTCTTACCTACAGGAAATCCAGAGACAAAGATGGAGCCATAACTGAGTCAATGATCAACCAATTACTGGCCCAACTTGAGACCCATCTTATGGGCAACAACCAATTTCTGACACTATTAATGATACTCTTTTATGCTTATAAACAGAAGAGTACCATAACTTTTCCTTGAGACACTGTTATCTGAAAGTGGGTTCTGTTCCTTTAACTGGATTGCTGTGTCTAGTCTCAATGGAAGAGGATGTGCCTAGTCCTGCTGTGAATTGATGTGCCAGGGCAGGTTGGTAACACTTCTCTTAAAAAAAAAGGGGATGGGGAATGAGGAGGGGAATGTAGGAGGGACAGGGAGAGGAAGCTGATATAGGGATATCAAATGGATAAGTAAATACATTAAATAATTATTATTTGTCTATTCATTTTCATATTTATCTATATAGTTTATATTATTTTATTTTAATTAAAATGTTGGTACATGATCCTACAATGTATCTGAGGCTGGCTTCAAACAAATGATCTTCTTTTTTGGCCTTACCAGTGCTGGTTTCTTAGGTTTTACAACGTAATTAAAGTGCTGTGTGTGTGTGTATGTGATCTTTTTCTGATTTTTATCTTTCCTTTTATTGAAAATTAATTTTTCTAACATATCAAGGTGATTGTAGTTCTCCTCCATTACTCATACCAATTCCTTCCCATTTCCCCTCAAATTTAGATACATTCCATTTCAATTTCTCATTAGAAAACAAAAATAGGCTGTTGAGAGATGACAAAATATACATAATGCAAAATGATAAAACAAAAAAATGTATTACAGTTTGACAAGACAAACAAATAGAAGGATAAGGGCCCAAAGGAAGGAATGAGAATCAGAGACACACTTGTTCACATACTCAGAAATCCAGAACATCACTAAAGTAGAAGCCATGGTATTTATGCAGTCGACGTAATGCAAAGCAATGAAAGCCACAGTTTATGCTGCCACAGTTTCTGTGAGTTTCTACAAACTTTGGTTATGTTGATTTTGAAGGCCTTGTATTAACATTGTACCACAACTCCTTTCCATTGTACATTGAAGACACTTTCAATGTTGAAAATGTTAGAATTAGTTAAACTCCACCAAATTTTGAAGGTTAAAATATTTTAAATGTATTCTAATTTTACGCAATGATATTATAAAACTATTCTTCATGTTCATCAACTTTATTTCATCATGGTACATAGATATTTCACATATATTTGATTACTTAAATATGATATATCTCATATTAGCCCGCAAAAGCTTATATCAAAATAAGTACTATTAGAATGACTAAACTTTAAAGAATATTAGTAGATTTACCTTGTTATCTGTTTATTCTCTTTCTTTGTCAAATCATGAGTCAGGGAGTCATCTGGCTTCTTACAAATGAGAATAGAACATAAATGTCAATTTTGTGATTATGTCAAGCTGTTGCCTGAAGGACAATTTTGAATTATTACCAGAAATTATTTGTGGATGCAAAACAGCTTGTTCTCTGAGTAAAATAACATAACAATTTAACTTGAACACAATGAGCTATAATTTATTTATTAGGATATATGTGAGGATAAATTTGAATCAAACACCAAAGTAATTTTTATTAGATATTTTATTTATTTACATTTCAAATGTTATCCCAATTCCCAGTTTCTTCTCTGGAAAACTCCTATCCCATCATCCCTCCCTCTGCTTCTATAAGTGTGATCCCCCACCCACCCACCCACTCCTGCCTCACTCCCCTGGCATTTTCTTACACTAGGGCAACTAGCCTTCCCAGGACCAAGAGCCTCTCCTCCCATTGATGTCCTAAAAGGCCATCCTCTGCTACGTGTGCAGCTGGAGCCATGTGTACTCACTGGTTGGTGGTTACCTCTGGGGATTTGGGGGGCAGTGTCTAATAGGCTGATATTGTTGTTCTTCCTAGGGGTTGGAAACCCCTTCAGGTCCTTCAGTCCTTCCTCTAAATCATTCACTGTGGACCCTGTGCTAAGTCCAAATGGTCCCATTTGTCAATTCTTGATCTTAGAGCATAAGCCATTGGTGATCTGTTCAGGAACTTATCCACTGTGCCCATGTGTTTGAGGTTTTTCCCACTTTCTCTTCTATTAGACTCAGTGTATCTGGTTTTATGTGGAGGTCCTGGTTCAACTTGGACTTGAACTTTTTACAAGGAGATAATTATGGATTAATTTGCATTCCTTTACATGAACCAGCACCATTTGTTGAAAATGCTGTCTTTTTCCACTGGATGGTTTTAGCTCCTTTGTCAAGATAAAAATGCATGGGTTCATTTCTGAGACTTCAATTCTATAGCATTGAGCTACCTACCTGTCACTGTACCAATACCATGCAGTTTTTATCACTATTGCTCTGCAATACAGCTTGAGGTCAGGAATACTGACTCCTCTGGAAGTTGTTTTATTGTTGAAAATAATTTTCACTATTCTGGGTTTTTTGTTATTACAAGTGAATTTGTGGATTGTTCTTTCTAACTCTATGAAGAAATGAGTTGGAATTTTGATGGGGATAGCATTGAGTATGTAGATTGCTTGTGGCACGATGGCCATTTTTAGTATATTAATCCTGCCAACCCACAAGCATGGGAGATGTTTCTATCTTATGAGGTCTTCTGTAATTTCTTTCTTTAGAGACTTGAAGTTCTTGTCATGCAGATCTTTTACCTGTTTGGTTAAAGTCACACCAAAATATTTTATGTTGTTTGTGACTATTGCGAAGGGTATTGTTTCCCTTATTCCTTTCTTAGCCTGTTTATCCTTTGAGTATAGGAAGCCTACTGATTTGTTTGAGTAAATTTCATATCCAGCCATTTTGCTGAAGTGGTTATCAGCAAAGTTTTCTGGTGGAATTTTTGGGGTCACTTAAATATACTATCATATCATCTGCAAATAGTGATATTTTGTCTTCTTTCTTTCCAATTTGTATCCCTTTAACCTTTTGTTGTCTAATTACTCTAGCTAGAACTTCAAGTACTATATTAAATAGATAGGGAGAGAGTAGGCAGCCTTGTTTAGTCCTTGATTTTAGTGAGCTTGCTTTAAGTTTCTCTCATTTAGTATGCTAGCTACTGGTTTGCTGTCTATTGCTTTCACTATGTTTTGGTGGGGGCCTTGAATTCCTGACCTTGCTAAGACAGTTAACATGAAGGGATGCTGAATTTTGTCAAATGTTTTCTCAGCATCTAATGAAGTGATGATGTGGTTTTTGTTCTTTGAATTTATTTATATAGTGGATCAAACGGATGGATTTCCATATATTGAACCATTCCTGTATTCCTGGAATGAAGCCTACTTAATCGTGATGAATGATCATTTTGATGTGTCCTTGGATTCTGTTTGAGAGCATTTTATTGAGATTTTTTTTTTTTTTTTTGCATTGATATTTATACGGGAAATTGGTCTGAAGTTCCCTTTCTTTGTTGGGTCTGTGTGTGGTTTTAGTGTCAGCTTAACTGTGGCTTCATAGAACAAATTGGGTAGTGTTCCTTCTGTTTCTATTTTATTGAATAGTTTGAAGAGAATTGGCATTAGTTCTTTGTTGTAGGTCTGATAGAATGATGTACTAAAACCATCTGATCCTGGGCTTTTTTGTTTGGGAGATTTTTAATGACTGCTCTATTTCTTTCATGTTTATGGGACTGTTTAGATGGGTTATCTGGTCCTGGTTTAACTTTTGTACCAGGTATCTATCTAGAACATTGTCTATTTCATGCAGATTTTCCAGTTTTCTTGAATATAGGCTTTCATAGAAGGATCTGATGATATTTTTTTAATTTCCTAAGTTTCTGTTGTTATATCTCCATTTTCATTTCTGATTTTGATAATTTTGATATTGTCTCTTTGTTCTCTGGTTAGTCTGGCTAAAGTTTTGTCTATTTTGTTGATTTTCTCAAAGAATCATCCCCTGGTATGTTTGAACTTAGTATAGGTCTTTTGTTTCTACTTGGTTGATTTGAGCCCTGATTTTGATAATTTCCTGCCATCTAATCCTCTTGGGTGTATTTGCTTCTTTTTGTTTTAGAAAAAAAATAAATAAAATAAAAATAAAAAATAAAAAGGTGTGCTGCTAAGCAGCTAGTGTATATTTTCTCCAGTTTCTTTTTGGAGGCATTCAGAACTATGAGTTTTTCTCTTAGCACTGCTTTCATTGTGTCGAAAAATTTTGGGTATATTGTACTTTCATTTTCATTATATTCTAATGTCTTTAATTTATTTCTTTATGTCTTCCTTGACCAAATTTTGAAAACTGTTTACTATTGTGTTAAGTTCATAGGGCATATAACATCCAGAAAAAAAATATATATATATAATTTATAAAGGTTTATTGTTGTTGATTAAATTAAAGGAATATATAATTATTGGATACAAAGATATGCTAGGCCATTCATTATGAAAGTAGTAATAAATCTCTCTTTTGAAAGTGTTATTCAAATACTAGCAGACAAATAAATTATTTTTACAAAATTAATTAATTTTATTTGTTTCTTTTTCCCATTTATTTGCTTTTGCTTTTGTTTTTTATTAATTATTTTATTTGTTTACTTTCCAAATGATATCCCCCTTCCTGGGTACCTCTCCACCAAATCCCTTTTCATTTCCCTGACTATGTCTCCTACCTTTGCCTCTATGAGGATGCTCCTCTACCAATTCAACCACTCTTGCCTCACTCCTCTAGCATCCCCCTATTTAGGGGTATCAACCATCCCCCTAATTTCATTGATATCAGATAAGACCATCCTGTGCTACATGTGTATCCATGTCTCCATGTATACTCTGGTTGGTCGTTTATTCACTGGGAACACTGGGTGGTCCAGTTAGTTGATATTATTCTTCTTATGAGGTTACAATACTCTTAAGCTCCTTTAGTCCTTCCCCTAGCTCTTCCATTGTGGTCCTGGGGCTCAGTCCATTTCTTGGCTCTAAGTATCAGAATCTGTATTGGTCAGGTGCTGGTAGAATCTCTTAGGGAACAGCCATATCAGGCTTCTGTCAGCAAGCTATTTTTGGCATCAGAAGTAGTGTTGGAGGTTGGTGTCTGCAGATGGAATAGATCCCTAGGTGAGGAGGTCTCTAGATGGCCTATTCTTCAGTCTCTGTTCCATTTTTTGACCCCATCTTTCCTTTGGACAGTAACATTTCTGGGTTTAAAATTTTGAGATAGGTGGGTGGCCCCATCCCTCAACTGGATGCCATGGCTATCTAATGGAGATGGTCTCTACAGGTTGTATCTCTGCTACATCCACTCCAATAGTAGTCCGAATGAAAGGCCCAAAAGCCTGGATGCAGTCCCAAGGTGAAAAGTTCACAGAAACTTAGTCTCCTGGAACCTTGGCATCCTGATCCTGTATGCTCCAATAATGTCCTTGCTTTAGTTGGTGAACATATCTGTTTGCTTTCCCTCAGTATTGTTTTATTATAGGAGTCTCTAAGCAATGACTTGCCAAATACCTAAGCAAAATTGAACTTTGCTTCCTGGCCTTCACCAATGCCCTAGGTAGTCCTTGAGCTGACCATGGGCTTTGAATTCAGTAAGAATGTTGCCTATTTAGTGACATTCAGAAGTGCCTCTAGTATTGTAAGAGAGATAGTGAAAGAAATCAGACATTACTACCTACTACATAGAGTTAGAAATCTCAGGGCAAACTTAGCAAAGTAAGTTTAGAATTGTTATTATAGTTATGTATGGCAGATTACATTACTTATTAGTAGAAAGTCCCCCACACAATCATTTAGAATAATACTCCTATAAGCAAGAGTTTACAATGAACTAGGAAGAAGGAAGTTTGTGGTCTAAGAAGAAACTAGAGTAAATAATTAGAAATATAGATAGCTGAGTTACATTTACAATGGCCTAGGGGGGAGGTGGACTATACAGTAGACTAGAATTAGAACTATGGCAAGTGCATGAAGCCCTTGCCCCTGGCTTCTAAGATTAAGCTGACCTTAGGTGGGGCTGCTTTTGATCCTAGTTGTTAACATTGATTTTTTATCCCAGTTGGTTCCTGTTAGCTTTTTGTATGCATTCCTCTGTTTTGTGTAGAAGTCACTTGTAAGACTGGTACTCACTCTGAGACAAATTACATTTAGATACACACACTCTCTGTGCCAGTGTCTGTTTGCCCCGCTCAGTGCCAACTCCTTGCCCACCTGTCTGGAACCCTGATTTCTTCTGCGGTTTGAGGGAGGCCTACTGAGGCCGGTCCGTGGCACATCTCCATTTTTTGTGTGTATTTCAGCTAAAGCCATACCCATTGGGTCATTTTGCTTTACTGGAGACTAGAACTTTCTCGTGGCTACCCCAGTTCCCCATCCTCCTCTGCTACATGTTTCTATTCAATTTTCTGATCCTCTGTACTTCTCTCCTATGCTTCTAATACTGTTCCTCTCCCTCCTTTTTTCATTCTCCTTCTCTCTCCTTCCCTGTTCCTTATCTGCCTCTAGCTCCTGTGATTATTTTGTTCCCCTTTCTATGTATGATTGAAGCATCTACACTTGGTCTTCCATCTTCTTAAGCTGCATAATGTTTGTGGGTTGTAGCATGGGTATTCTGAGCATTTGGGCAAAAATCCACTTATCAGTGAGTTCAAACATTGTGTGTTCTTTTTTTGTCTGGCTTAACTCAGACAGAAAGATATTTTGTAGTTTCATCCATTTGCCTCAGAATTTCATGAGGTCATTGTTTTCAATGTTGTGTAATACACCATTGTGTAAATGTAACACAATGTTTGTATTTATTCTTTTTTGAGGGACACCTGGGCTGTTTCCAGCATCTAGTTATTATGAATAAGTTTTGTATAAACATCGTAGAGCAAGTGTCCTTGTTATATGTTGGAACATCTTTTGGGTATATGACTAGAATTGGTATAGCTGGGTCTTCAGGTAGAACTATTTCTACTTCTCTGTGGAGCCATCAGATTGATTTTCCAAAGTGGTTTCACCAGCTTGCAATCCAACCAGCAATGGAGGAGTATTCTTCTCTAAATCCTCACCAGCATCTGCTGTTACCTGTTTTTTGATCTTAGCCATTGTGATTGCTGTGAGGTGTAATCTTAGGGTCATTTTGATTTGCATTTCCCTGATTACTAAGGTTGTTGAACATTTCTTTAAGTGTTTCTGAGCCATTTGAGATGCCCCAGGTGAGAAGTCTTTGTTTAGCTCTGTACCGCATTTTAAATAGGGTTATTTGGTTCTCTGGAGTCTACCTTCTTCAGTTCTTTGTATATTTTAGATGTTAGTTATCTGTCAGATGTAGGGTTGGTAAAGATCTTTTCTAAATCTTTAGGTCACCATTTTGTCTTATTGACAGTGTTCTTTGCCTTACCAATACTTTTCAATTTTATGAGGTCCCATTGGTCAAATATTGATATTAGAGGATGAACCATTGGTGTTTTGTTCAGGAAAATTTCCCTGTGCCAATGTGTTTGAGGTACTTTCCCAACTTCTCTTTTATTATATTGAGCATATCTGGTTTTATGTGGAGGTCCCTGACAAACTTGGACTTGAGCTTTGCACAAGGAGATAAGAATGAATCAATGTGCTTATTTCTATATGCCGACCAGCACCTTAACCGAATGGTAATTTGTTGAAAATGCTATCCTTTGTCCTCTGGATGGTTTTGGATTCTTTGTCAAATATCAAATGAACATAGTTGTGTATGTTCATTTCTGGGTCTTCACTTATATTCTAACGATCTAACTTCCTGTTTCTGTACCAATACCATGCAGTTTTTATTACCATTGCTCTGTTGTACAACTGGAGGTCAGGAATTGTGATTCCCCCAGAAGTTCTCTTCGAGTTTAGAATAGTTATTGCTATTCTGGGTTTTTTGTTGTACTAAATAAATTTGAGAATTGCTCTTTATATCCCTATGAGAAATTGAGTTGAGATTTTGTTGGGGATTGCATTGAATCTGTAGATTGTTTTTTGTAAGATGGTCATTTTTAGTATTTTATCTCTGCCTATCCATGAGCATGGTAGATCTTTCTACCTCTTGAGGTTTTCTTCAATTTCTTTCTTCAGTGACTTGAAATTTTTGTTATATAGATTTTTCACTTGCTTGCTTAGTGTAACACCAAGACATTCTATTACTGTGACTATTCAGAAGTGTGTCATTTCCCTATTTTCCCTCATATTCCATTTATCCTTTGAGTAGAGGAAGGCTACTGATTTATTTGAGTTAATTTTACATCTAACCAATTTGCTGAAGTTGTTTATCAGGTATAGGAGTTCTCTGCTGAAAATTTTGAGGTCACTTAAGTATTTTATCATATCATCTGCAAATAGTAATAGTTTGACTCCTCCCTTCTCATTTGTATCCCTTTGACCTCCTTTTGTTGTCTAATTGCTCTGGCTAGAACTTCAAATATTATGTTGAACAGATAGGGGGAGAGTGGGCAGCCCTGTCTCTTTCCCAATTTTAGTTGGATTTCATCAAGTTTCTCTCCATTTAGTTTGATGCTGGCTACTGGTTTGCTATATATTTTATTATGTATAGGTATAGATATTGAGTTCCTAATCTCTCCCACACTTTTAACATGTCACAGGCTTTCTCAGCATTTAATGAGATAATCATGTGTTTTTTTTTTTCTTTGAGTGTGTTTATGTAGTATAGTACATAGATAGATTTTTGTATATTGAACCATCTCTGCACCCATGGGATGAAGCCTACTTGATCATGTTGTATGATCATTTTGATGTGTTCTTAGATTTGGTTTGCAAGAATTTTATTGAGTATTTTTGCATCAATGTTCATGAGGGAAATTGGGCTGAATTTCTCTTTCCTTATTGGGTCTTTGTATGGTTGAGTTATCAGTGTAACTGTGGCTTCATAGAATATATTGGGTAGGGTTAATTCTATTTCTGTTTTATAAAATAGTTTTAAAATTTTTGGTATTAGGTCTTTCTTGAAGGACTGATAGAATTCTGAACTGAAGCCATCTGGTTTTGGGCTTTTCTTCATCAGGAGACTTTTAATGTCTGCTTTTATTAATTTAGGAGTTATCAGACTGTTTATATGGTTTATCTGATCCTGATTTAACTTTGATACCTTGTATCTTTCTAGAAAATCATCCATTTTATCTAGGTTTTCAAGTTTTGTTGAGTATAGACTTTTGTAGTAGGATCTCATGATTATTTGAATTTCTTCATTTTCAGTTGTTATGTCTCTGTTTTCATTCCTGATTGTGTTAATTTGGATACTCGCTTTGTGCCCTCTGTTTAGCCTGCCTAAGGGATAATCTACCTTTTTAAATTTTTTTTTTTAAGAACCAGCTCCTGGTTTTATTGATTCTTTGTAGAATTCTCTTTGTTTTTCTACTTGGTTGATTTCAGCCCTGAGTTTGATTATTTCCTGATGTCTATTCGTCTTGGATGTATTACTGTTATTTTTTTTTCTCTTTAGATCAGATGTGCTATTTAGTTGCTAATGTATCCTCTCTCCAATTTCTTTATGGAGACACTCTGAGATGTGAGTTTTCCTCTTAGCATTGCTTTGATTTTGGTCCATAAGTTTGAGTATGTTGGTTCTTCATTTTCATTAAATTCTAAACAGTCTTCATCTTTTTTATTTATTTCTTCACCAAGTTATCATTGAGTAGAGCATGTTCCAGCTTCCGTATATATGTGAGCTTCCTGTTTTTTTTTTTTTTGTTTGTTTGTTTTTTGTTTGTTTGCTGCTATTATTGAAGACTACCCTTATTCCATATTTAACTGATAGAATGCATGGGATTACTTCAATCTTACTGTATCTGATGATGCTTGTTGTGTTTCTGATTATATGGTTAATTTTAGAGAAGGTTGCATGAGGTGCAGGGTAGAAGCTATATTCTTTCCAGGTAGGGTGAGATGTTCTGGAGATATTTGTTAAATCTGTTTGGTCATAAGGTCTATTAGTTTCACTGCATCTCTCTTTAGATTCTGTTTCTATGATCTGACCATTGGTGATATTGGAGTGTTTAAATCTCCCACTATTATTGTGTGAGTTTCAATGTGTGTTTTAAGTTTTCATAATGTTTCTTGTACAAACCTGGGAAACGTGAAGCATACTACATATGTTGTAGGCAGTTCAATAAGACAGTCTTACGTTATTCTGTTTTAAAGTTTGTCCAGTTATTTTCTCTCCTTGTTTTGGAGGGTTTTTGTTTTTGTTGTTGTTGTTTGCTTGTTTGTTTGTTTGTTTTTTCTTCCCTATGTAAGACTGGATTGGTGGAAAGATATTGTTTAAATTTGGTTTTGTCATGGAGTATCTTGGTTTCTCCGTCTTTGGTAATTGAGAGTTTTGTTGAGTGTAGTATTCTGGGCTGGCATTTTTGTTCTCTTAATATCTGTATTATATCTGTCCAAGATCTTCTGGCTTTTAGAGTCTCTGTTTTGGAGTTTGGTGTATTTCTGGTAGGTTTGCCTTTATATGTTGCTTGTCCTTGTGCCTTTAACTCTTTTAATATTCTTTCTTTGTTCTGTGCATTTGTTGTTTTGATTACTATGTTATAGGAGGGATTTCTGGTCCAATGTGTTTGATGTTCTGTTAGCATTTTGTATGTTTATGGGCCTCTCTTTCTTTAGGTTAGGGAAATTTTCTCTGATATTTTTGAAGATGTTTACCATCTTGTTTGAGTTGGGAGTCTTTGCTCTTTTCTATACTTTCTATTCTTAAGTTTGTTCATTTTATTTAACCCTGTATTTCCTGAATGTTTTGAGTTAGCAGCTTTTTGGTTTGGTACATTCTTTGACTGTTGTGTCAAGATACTCTATGTTATGTTCTATGCCTGATAATCTCTCTTCTATCTCTTGTATTCTGTTGGTAATTCACCTCTTTCCTAGGTTTTCCATCTCCAGAGTTGTCAATCCCTTTTTTTTTTCCTTCAATGTTCCTATTTCCATTTTAATATCCTGCATGGTTTTGTTCATTTCTTTCACCTGTTTGGCTGTGTTTTCCTGTATTTCTTTAAGAGATTCCTGTGTTTTCTCTTTAAGGGCTTCTACTTGTTTACCTGTGTTCTCTGTATTTCTTTAAGGGAGTTACTTATGTCCTTCTTAAAGTCTTCTATCTTATTTATGAGATAGGATTTTCTATCTTAATCTTGCTTTTCAGGCATGATAGGGTATCCAGGACTTGGTGTGGTGGCAACACTGTATTCTGATGTTGCCAAGTAGCATTGTTTTCTCCTGTTTATATTCTTGCACTTGCCTCTTGCCATCTGGTTTTCTCTAGTTCTAACTGGCTTTGTTGTTCCTGATTGGAGCCTGTCCTTCCCATGAGCCTGTGATCCTGTAGTCCTGTGATCCTGGTTGTATCAGAACTCCTGGGAGTTCATCTGTCACTTTGATTCTGTGATTTTGATCCTGATATCCTGGATGTGTCAGAGATCCTGGGAGTCAAGGTACCTCTGAGATCCTGAGATCCTGAGACCCTGAAGTTTCAGAGTTCCTTTGAAGCAAGTTTGAATATGGGTGGGGAGACGCAGGCCTGGGTCCTCTCCAGATGCATGTGCAAAATGGAAAAATGTGTGCCTCTGGCTCAGTGTGGGTTTTTGTGTTGTCTGGGTCCCAGGGTTCCCAGTTATGCTGGATATTGGAGCAGATGTTGTGGCATCACCTGTGATCCTGGGTGTGTCAGAGCTCATGGGAATCAAGCTTCCTCTGCATGTTGTCAGAGCAGATGGGGAGCCAGAGTCCTAGGCCTGTTCTGGTTGCAGGTACAAATCCAAAGGGCACCAAGATGGGTATTAAGTACTAGAGAAACTCAAGAAACAAATCCTGTTAAATTAATCCTTATCTCTATAGGCACATTTAAAAAAAAAACTACTCAATTAAATCTTGTATCTAATAAAACCATAATTTGTCTTTTTTTGATTATTTTTGACACCTGCAAAAGTAATGGAAAAGCTGAGATTATCTATATACTTCCATTAGTTAATCTGTTGTATATCTGTTTATTTTTATAATATCTAGAGAAACTAATATTAAGACTTTTTCCTCTCTCAAAGATTGAAAAATCAAAATTTTAATTAAAGTAGGCTACTATAAATATGCATATGTTATATGTAAATGAATGTAGAAATCCAGTGTGTGGAGAGCCATAAGTAATTGCCATTATAAGATGGTGCTGGCTCCTGCTGTGCCTAACTAGTAAACAAGCATTGTGTGCAGGTGCAAGAGTGAATTCACGCCAAGACACTGCCCATCTTGGGGCGTAGTAATGAGGTGATGGGCGAGCAACAAATCAGGTGCTGACACGCCACGCTGAGGGCTATATAAGCAGCACCATTTTCCGGGTTCGGGGTCTTCCCTCCTGAAGAAGCAATAAAGCTTTTGCTGCAGAAGAATCCGGTTGTCCGAGTGTGTTCTTGCTGGCTAGAAAAATAGCTCGGGACACCAGTGCTAATTTGTTCATTTACATGTTACTACTACACTTAAGGTTCAGGGAACATGGTAAAAGTAGGACAGAGAGACTGTAAGAGTCAGTCACTCGATTTCCTGCAATGAAATATTTTCTTTTAGACATAACAGTGATGTTGAATGCATTCAATCCCAACAAATATAGTTGCATTAAAAAAAAATAAACCTGAATAAGTTTTATACCAGTCAACATGTCACTGTAGATACAGGAAATTTCACAGTACCACACAATTAGATGAGGAACTATGAGCAATGAATGCTGACTAAGAGAGGGAGAATTTGTTTTCTCTGGGGATATAACCCTTGGTAGATTTTTTAACCACAAGTGATCAGTCCTAAACATATGTACATAAAATGATGTTTAATGGACTGTATAAAGTAGAATAGTACATGAGTCTAATAAGAAATATTATTATATAACATATTATAATAATATTATTTATAATATTATATTTAATAAGGGTCAGGAATTGTTAGAGGAGGGAGGGCAATAACTGGAAATAAAATGACTGCATTTTCTAATGGATCAAATGAGAATGGCTACGACCATAGTTTGAATATGTAGTCCACAATTGATGGGCCTGATTTGGAGTGATTAGGCACTGTGGTCTTGTTGGCCTTGTTGGCAACTGGCATATTTGTGAGATTTCAAAAACCATGCCTTTCAAGTTAGCTCTCTCTAATCTTCCCTTCTCTACCTCCTTTTTCTTCCAATCATAAGTTGACTCTCAGCGACTTCTCTAGCCCTGTGCTTGCCTGCCTGTTAACATGGCACACACTATGATGACTATGAACTCACATTCTGAAATAGTGAGTCCCAATAAGCAACTGTTTTGTAAGTTGCTTTAGTAATGATGGTTCTTCACAACTAGAACAGTAACCAAGAAACAAAATCCAGAATTCATTAAACTGTCTATTATTTGGTTTCAATCTGAAGACACCAATTTCATAACATTTTAAACCAAGTACTTGTATAATATGTTTGTTTTTTTTTATTATCAGAATTAATTTTTCTTGAAAGTCAGTGTGGTAAGGATTAGAAGTGGGTAAAGTAACAACATGGTACATTGTTCTCTGAACATGTTGTTAATGTGGTCTGTACATTGGTTATAACCTAATGACAGGATGAAGAGAACAGAGAATGAAGATATATTAAAGAATTGGCAAATTGAAATGAGCTGAGATTTATATACACATAAAGATAAAGAATTTTGCAAAGAAAATAGGAAAACTTCAGAAATCATGAAAAATTACACTGTTTTTAGTGAGACTGGAGCTACAGAATGAATGAAGATATTATAAGACTTATTTGTATTATGTCCTTATGTCCACTTGTACAGAAAACTTTTTGTTTTGTTTTGTTTTTGTTTGTTTGGTTTTTTGTTTTGTTTTGTTTTGTTTATTTGTTTTTCAAGACAGGATTTCTCTGTGTAGCTCTAGCCATCCTGGAACTTATTTTGTAGACCAGGCTGGCCTCGAACTCAGAAATCTGCCTGCCTCTGCCTTCTGAGTGCTGGGATTAAAGGCATGCACCACCACACCTGGCTCAGAAACCTTGTTCTTAAAGAGAATTGTTGATTTTAATTTAAGATTATGTATGTAAAATTGATCTAGGAACATTTTACTCATATATAGTTTTACTAGTCTATGGGTCTGGGAAAGTTTTACTACTAAATTAAAAAAAAAACTTCATTTTTTTTTAAAAGTCGAAAGAGGTATAAGGAAATCTGAACTGTTTTCTAATCCATCAATCCTGTACAAAACGTTAAACTTTAAACACACAAAAAAATGTAATGTAAGGGGGTGTTAAATTACTTCAAGTTTATAAGAATTATTCTCTGAAACTTACATGACTTTTTATTATATTTTGTAGAAATTATTACATATGTACAATGCCATTCAATTTGCCCAATTTACATTTTAACAAAAACCCAAGAGTATATAAGTATACTACATGAATATCATACCTTTTAATAATACAAAATAATCACTACATAGTATAAAATAGTAGCAGCATTAATGCTTCAGAAACATACCAAGTCATCAGGTAGCAGAGAGTTCACTCAGCCCTTTTTTAATGCTCACTTTATGTACAAGAAATGAAGTGACAGAAATAATTAATACTTGTTTTTTTCCCCAAGCAGGTATTTTGCTGAACAAAATATTCAATTGTAAATTAATTGAAAAATTATTTATACACTCATAATGTGAATACATTTAAAAGATACTGAATTAACAGTTGCAATTTTGACTCTAGATCACTAGATGGTATACAGTTCTTTCTGGAAATGTTTGAAACAATAAGTTTGCTGTCCAATAACAATGAAAATGCATATTTGCATATATTCATTTTTCTAAAATTTATGTACATTTACAGAAATGTATCAAATATTATAAAACTTTCTACTGATATGTGATAAAAATTTGATCTTCTACTTAATTTTAAAATGTCATACTTACTTTCAGCTTGCATTTTATTCGTAAACTTATGGTAGCATATATTGAATACTAATGTCCTTATGAGGTAAGAAGAAAAGCATAAACCTTATATTTTTGACTTTTATAATGGTTACAGAATATTGTTACTCCAATATTGAATCCAGATTTCCAAGTTTATAAAGCATATTATAATTAATAAAAACGTTTGATATATTAACAGTGTCAGACCATCCTGAACTTATTAAAACATATAGATTAATATATAAGCTAGTTATCCAGTAATTCCTGGAATTGTTAAAAAATCAAAAAATAAAACAAAAGGGAAAAGAAAATTTACAAGTGACATAGAAAATTTTAATGCCCTGAACTATTTAGCTGAACAATTATATCTTCCAGGGATACCAGTGAAGAAAGTCTCATATATCTTTAAGTGGCTGGCCATTGGTAGTTGGACCATGCTCTATTGAGTGTATGAGCAACATGAATTGGACTGCTCTTCCTCTTTCTTCTTTATTCAGTCATATCTATGAGGTACTTATATATAATTAATGTTTGTAAACCATTCCACCAAAAAACAAGTGAGAACAAACTTTTTCTTAAATATTAGCATTTCAGAAAATTATAGGTCATAAAAATGTACATAATTAGGATAATATACATTTTTTCAGTTGCTATGTGGAATAAATTAATAGCAAAAATAATCCAGACAATAATGTCAATAGCATCCCATTTAGGACAGGGATGGACCCAAAAAGTTGAGGGGGAAGAAAAACAGTATAAAAATGTGTACATGTGAGTTGGGTTATCAAAACTCAAATTGAGTAGAAAAAAAAAAAAAAAGATTCTACCTAAGGCAATAATGGGAAAAATACAATAAGAAAAACATATTGTAAAATCACAGTTTATAATCTAGTACCAATTTTTCTTCATGAGAAAGAAAAAATAAATTAATCAGAACCAAGTAATAACATGGCTCAGAATTGAAGCTGATGAAAGTGAAAACAGCAATCACTCTGAGAAGATTTGAAGGAACAAGAGATGGTGGGTGAGCATAAAGAAAGGATTTCCAGACAAACCGGATCAACATCACATTTGGCCTCACAGTAGTCATGACAGGAGCTGATGTCCTGTGCAAACTCAAGCCAGATAAAACTTTTATCATGGATAGGAAGAGGTCCCCATGGACTCCCTCTCATACTGAAGAGATATTATCAACTGATAATTGGTGAGAAAGTGAGAGTCAATTTTCTTTGAAAGTGTAGCTCATAGTAGGTGGACCGTATGTTTATTATATATGCAATTTTTACACTGAAGGTTCAAGAGAGTACAATGTGGCAAACATTGGTAAAATTACATGTACTCTACATGAATCAATGAAACTGGAAATACTTTGGATGGCATTTGTCTTCAAGGAAATTTTCCGAAAATGTCTAGAAAATACTACAACTATAAAATAAATTCAGTCAATTCTGAGGACATTCCACTATGGATAGTCATCTTGTATTTCTATATACTAATGAGGAATTTCTCAAAACTATTAAAAGCATAGTTAAGCTTGAGAAGTCTTTCTGGAATCACTATTTAAAATAATGTTTATAGGCACAGTATCAGTAAAATATTCTCTCACTACAGTTGTAGTCAGCAGATAAAGCAAAGGAAAAATGACTTTAATTGTTCTATCTTCCCTTTCTATATAGTTTGTTATATATTTTCTTATATAGTTTGTTTGTTTGTTATATAGTTACTTATGATATTTTTGGAGTGACAGACATATTCATACAGGAAAATATGAATCAACATACAAATATTCTCAGAAGTGAAAAATAGCATACAATGTAAATGTTTCTCAAAGATGAACAATAAAAATACTCATAACAAAATTTTCAAAAGACAGAGATTGTATACTGATAGATAGAAGATAAATATTTGAAATATGATTACTTGAACTGTTAGTAAAAAACTGTCATCATGAAATATTTCTATAAGCATAACTGAACAACTAAAAAACTAAGAAATAGTGAAATATTTCAGAGAAGGAGCAAATCTGGATCAATCTTATATAGTTGACATGATAAAAAAAAAATCTAACAGCCTACATGGAAAAATATTGTGAACTTTCCTTACAAAATGAATAATGTATTTATCATAAAACAAGTAGTCATGTACATAGGTATTTATTCTGTAAAATGACAATGTGCAATCATGTACTATTTTTTACACTGATATCTGTAGAAGCCTTTACACTATTTTAATGCTGTAGCAAACACAAACATTTTTTTATCAGTATTTGGTCCATCCAAACAATGGCATGGAACATATGTTAAAACTGATAATATAAGCAACAATTTGGATGCATCAAATGATAAATATAATGAGTGATAAAGGCCATTTGCAAAATACAGCTATTTTATGTCTTAATTTGTGTTATATTCTTACAATGATGAAACTACAAAGCTAAAAACCAAATCAGCAGTTCATGGGAAAGTGTGGATAAATATTACTGTGAAGGGAATAGTGAGAAAAAATTCTTGAATTTCACAGTTTTATATATATGATAATAGAACTAATTACACATGTACCATAACAGTTGTGAACTGATGAAGCTTTTAAAATTGGTTAAAACTGGCCTTCCAGGACCCCAAGGGGATGAAATTAGATGAAACAAAGGGGCGAGAGAACCTTTTGAGACCATATCTACAGGTTAGGCATGCTCCCTGGTTGAGGGATGGGGCCACACACCTGTCTCCATAATTTTAATCCAGAATTGCTCCTGAGTAAAGAAAATGCAGGGACAAAGTGTGGAGCAGAGACTGAGGTAAAAACCATCCAGAGTCTGCCCACCTGAGGATACATACCACAAGTAGGCACCATAACCAGACACTATTACTGATGCCAAGAAGTGCTTGTTGACAGGAGTCTGATATAGCTGTCTCCTGAGAGGTTCTGCCAGATCCTAATACAGATGTGAATCTAGCAGCCAAACATTGGACTGTGCACAGGGATCCCAATGGAGGAATTAGGGGAAGGACTGAAGGAGCCAAAGAGGCCTTAACTGGCATCAAGTGAGGTCCTTGGTATAAAGCCTTGATACCCCAGTGTAGAGCATGGGTAGGCAGATGATGCTAGAGTGGATGGGTGGTTGGGAGAGGACCCTCATAAAAGCAGGAGGAGGGAGGATGTGAT